>NW_015539852.1:990556-996506 GCF_001515605.1 Sinocyclocheilus anshuiensis
TAGATAGATAGATAGATAGATAGATAGATAGATAGATTCATTTTTCTCTTTCACTTAATTCCTATATTTGAAAATCGCATCTGTTTTTTTCTGCCAGTAAAAATCTGAGTTGTAGTCTTTGAGGGACTTGATCCCATCCGTGTTCAAGTATAATAACGTTGCATGAAATACATTAATAGAGGAGGTATGTCTTGTAAACCCAGGTTTAAAGCTGAGAGGGGAAGTCCATAAGCCGTCTGGTAAAATCTCACAACATTCCAGCTCAGTAAAAGAGGTTTTATGGAGGCATACGTGCGTTGCATTAATAGAGGAAGGAATAAGGTCATGGCAGCCTCTTTTGAGTCGAGAAATTAAGGAAAGAAATCAATAGCAGAATGTCTTCGAGGCGAACGGAGTGGGTTTGACATTTATGAGGTGGCAGGTGTAGAGGTGCTGTATGAAAGGAGAGAACGGCATGAACAAACTGCGCACATACAGACCACCATACGACGTAATCAATAGGCCTCACGGTCCCACCTGGGCAGCCTCAATCCCTTAGATTTAGATATCATAAGAAAGCAGAGTCTAAATGTGTTGTAAATTAAATGTGCTTCATTTTCTTATTTCCATCCCGACCTCCCAGCAGCTTTGACAGACATCGGAATAGATTTTCAAAAAGCGCTACGAGACTAATAAAGCAGGCAAAATAAAAAGCGGAAGGCTGTCGTGGTTATATTTCCCTGAAGTTTTTCATCAAATGACTTTGAATTGCTTTCCACCCTTTCATTTGTCAAGATGCATTCAGGTTTATTCGGTCCCCTGAGGTACACACAATCATGGCATTTTAGCTCCAGAAGTGAAAAAGCTTCTTAATTACTTTGTAGGCCTTTTATAGTTTCATGCATCATAGTTTTGAACATCAAAATTGATTTCCAGACAGCACTCAAGAGATCTGGATGTCTTAGCTCGTGCCACAGAGCGACTGAAAAAAAGAGTCTGATGGAGTGGGAGGAGAAACAGCTACTGTATCAGCTCGACCTACAAGAGAAAATGACTGGGTGAGCTTGTAATTCTCTCTTAAGTAACTGCTTATCTGAGGACAGAAGATTGCCTGTTACAGTACTGATGTCTTTGTAAGGTCCAGTGATGATTCTGATGAGTTTTAAGGGTTTGCGTAACACTGTGTACTGTGTGCTAGGATTGACAAGACTTTACTTAAAGGAGACATATTATGCCCCTTTTTACAATATGTAATATAAGTCTCTGGTATCCCCAGAATGTGTCTGTGAAGTTTCAGCTGTATTTATCATGCTGAAATCATGCGTTTTAAACCATACGAGTTTAAACTTCTGATATACGGTTTTCTGAGCGCACACATCCGAAGCACACGGACAGAAAGCGGCTGTCACAGCATGTGAATACTAAAATAAGTTCTTATTCACACACAATGTAAACAGCTGGGAAGTAAATCACATGTTTGTTTTAGATCTGTGTGGCAGCAGCAATATACAGGAAATAAATTGATAAATCCACTGCTCTCTTGTCTCCTCTGAGGCTGGGACTCTAAATATTGTTCTGTGCTCGTCTGTGCAGCCAAAGACAGAACAGTTAGCATGTTTTGCTCAAACTTTCGCCATGGCATTAGAACTGCTACACCGTTGTCGCTTGCAAAATCAAAATTCTGAATAGTGTTCTGTGCTCGTCTGTGCAGCCAATGACAGAACAGTTATCATGTTTTGCGCAAACTTTTGCCATTGCATTAGAACTAGTACACCGTTGCCGCTTGCAAAACAATATTGGCGTCGTGGGTGTAAACTTACAGATTAAGGGGCGGAAATATTATAATGAGATCCCTTTGCCACGTCACCAAGGGAGCGAAATCAGACGCACTTGTTTTCTCAGTCACGTGCAGAAAAAGGCTTCCCACAACAAAGTTACTGGGTTAATCTTTTTCACATTTCCTTGGTTGGTAGATGCACTGGGGACCTGATTATAGCACTTAAAACCTGGAAAAGTCAGATTTTCATGATATGTCACCTTTAAGGCACGTTCATACAAAGAACACTTCATTGACTTCAGATTGCAAGAATTATCAAACAACAACAATCCAATCAATTCCTGATGATTGCAATTTACATTTCATGTTGACTTTAAAGGTGTTGTGTGTAATTTCTGTGCCATTAGCTGAACCAAATGGATTAGCAAATTACTGTTTTTAAAAGTTTGGAAGCCTTCTTAGACCTTAAAGTAAGTCAAGATCTTGAAGAAAACTAAATAATAATGTATGACCCACTGCATATCGACTTCCATACAGTATGTTTGAGGAAAAAAGGCAATAATAGTAAAAAATACTATATCTTTGCAACAACGTTTTGAGTTGCTAGCTAAACTCTTTTTGAATATAGTCTACAAAGCAGGTAACTGCTGTGATGTGTCCTCCAGAGCTCTGCTTAAGAGCTTTGTAAGCTCCCGGGCTTTTGAACTCTCAACCTGAACCATTTTTTTCTCAGGATTTGATAAAAGAGATAGAATAATACATAGTTAAGTGTAAGCAACTTGAGAGGATTTCAGCTGAGTGCTGACTCAGCCTTGACTTCTGTGAACTTGTGAGCAAAGAATATTTTAGAGATCAAGACCCAAGGCATTCCGCTGCAAACTTTGTGATTGTTTTATTCCATCATATTATTTGTGATGTTTGGATTTATACTGACGTTAAAGGCTATACTTCACCCAAAAATGAAAATACCACTATATTTTACAAACATTGTAGTCTTTTCTTTGTATGAAAAAGGGCAACTTGCAGTTTTCATAATAACTACTTCTATGCTCTACAGAAGAATATACAGTACAGGTTTGGAACAACATGAGGGTATGACAGAATTTTATTTGTTTTGGTGAACTATACTGTAATGGTTTTAGTGTATCAGTATAACCATATCTGATGAGTCTGAGATGCCTGTCAGCCAGTGAAAAGACATAATTTTTTGGCTTTGACTGAAGACTAATCTATTTCTGCTCCAAATTAGCCAGATCTATGTGCATCTTTCAAGCACTACTTTTCGAAAACTAGTGAGATCACAGCTTTAACTCTCAAGGTGAAACAGGGATCACAAGCTGTTCAATCCGCAGGGTTCCTTGTGCTTAAAGCTCTGATCCTGCCATTCAGACTTGTGAGATGCGCAGACACAACAAAAAAACATTTTTTACCAATCCTTCAAATGCCGTATTAGCAAGAATACAAAGCCCTGCCCCACTTTTCTGTGCATTTTAGTCTTTCTCCTGATTGCATCAGTAGGGGAGAAATTGTTGCATGTTGTACGAGAGAAAAGCAAAGAGGCAGCTAAAGTTTACTAGTCCTTTTTTAAAATAAAATGATGACCGGTTTGTTCTTTTCTGAAAGTGTTTTGAAAAATTGAAGACAGTTTGAATGAAAGTTTTCTTCTGTTATCCTGCCATTTATGGTGAGTGAAAATTGTTTTCTTCCGTTTCGGATGTTATTGAATTCCCAATAAAGCCATGAAGATGCTGTCTTTCAAATTTGGATAGCGCACAATTTTAACTCTCCAAAAGAACATTTATTTTACATCAAATCAGCAATGTTCAAGATCAGAGAGTGTTCAGTTGCTTGTATTATAGATTATTATGAGACTACTAATATGGCATTGTCACATTAGACCTTGTTTCCATGGCATCTGTCGTCAGAGAGACCTGGCAAGCTCTTATTTTGCTGTGTTCCTCGTTTGTATAGATATCCAAGTTTCTGGTGCAAACTTTTAAGAGCTGTAATGTGTGGGAAAGCGAGTTGGGGGCTTGGGATGAGAGGATGTCTATCAAGGGGGTTCAAGAGCTCTTCAATTAATAATGACCACTCAAATCTGATGCTGTTCCGTTTCACTGATCTGCACATCACCTTTGTGAGGAAAAGAAAAGGTCTTTAAAGGACAATATCCTCTCACCACAGAAGAAGCATCATTGCCCATTCATGTATGATGATGCTAAAGTGTTACATCAATGACATGCTCCTCGTAATGTAAGGTGAATTAAGTTAAATTGGGGCCATTTTTGTCTTTGAGATGACTGGAAAAAAATGTCCCAATTATCCTAAATTAACCCTGGGTGCATTGTTTGTCAAAGAAGTTTATATATATATATATAAACACACACACACAAATATTTATTCAGTAGACTTTTTTTAGAACTTTAGTACTTTATAGAACTTTTTGTTCCTGGTATTGACCTTTAATCAAACCACAATTGGAATTCATTGATGAAAAGGTATTCATTTAGGTCACTTGCTACATCAGTGTGTAATAAAGCACATGTTGATTGGATAACCTAAGAAAGATGTTAATACCACTTGTAAACAGAGCTAGATTTCAACAAAGAATCTAATCTTCTGAAAAAAGCAAATATTGTACCTGGCTATATGGATCTTTAATGTAAAATTTCTTACATTTTACACTCTTAAAAATAAAGGTGCTTCACAATGCCATAGAAGAACATTTTTTTTTTCTAAATGGTTCCATAAAGAACCTTTAACATCTGAAGAAGCTTTCTGTTTCACAAAAGGTTCTTTGTGGCGACAGAAGGTTCTTCAGATTATAAAAAGGTAAGAAAGAGATGGTTCTTTAAATACCCTTTGACTGAATGGTTCTTTTTGGAACCAAAAATGTTTCTTCTATGGCATCGCTGTGAAGAACCTTTTAAGCACCGTTATTTTTAAGAGTGTAGGTTGAGATTAATGTATTGATTAAGTGATTACAAAGCAATGTTCATATACCCCAGAGGGTACTTATGAGTAGGATTTCGATTGCAAACCTGTTACCTGCAAGTCATAACTTCTCATTAAAAGTTGTGGAAAAGACAGTGTATTCGTAATAGGTGTAATTACATATTGGTTAAGCTTCTACGGTATTTAAGTTCCAGCATAAATGACTTTACTTTTGTTAAAGACCCCATCTTGATTTCATTTGGAAATAAATAAAATAAATTAAGTTTATCTATGATTGCCCCAGAACTGTTTGTGCAAGATAAACAATTAAGGTATCTTATTAAGAATCATCCTGAGGTTTGGAATCACTGATGTCATTATGAATGGTTTTTATAGAGCCAAAGAGTAAAGAAGCGCACTAGGTTTCCATCACTCAGTTTCTGATAAAGTCGTACAGTCTGCTTTTTGTCTCTCAGTTGGAGTTGTGTGGACTTCATGACTTGCCGTAGGCTGTAAAACAGAGTGAAAGATGACTTTCATGTAAAACATAGTCATTTCTCCTTTGAGAGTAACAATAAAGCCAATAGCTCAACAGGGATGGGGAGAAATGTGGAGAGATAACTGTTTATTTCAGCCTTGTGCCTCATTTATGTTGACGCCTGAGTCCATTTTGTATTCATCAAGTGCACATCTTTAATGTATGTATGAACTGTCTGTCCATGTATGTAGTGCAAGAGGAAATACAACAGTTTCTTGTTCTCCATAGGAACTCGACTAGAAAATAACATTTTATTTATATTCAGTATTTGCATTGATATCAGAGGAAACTACATCATGCATCGTGTTTGAGGGACAAAGCTGAGACCATATCTTCGTGATCAGCCTCCATTTATTGATTCTGACTTGTTCCGAAACAAAATGCAACCTGTCACGTTTGAAAGTGTAAATTAGATTTGAGAAAAAAAGAAAACGTTAACATTGTGCTAAACTACTTTTGTGCTCCACCAGCCCGATCTCATGACAATTTATACATATTGCACAAGGTGGCTAATTCGTATGAATTTGCACGACCTCACTTGTAGGAATTTGTATGATTTGTGAAAAATTGTACGTATTTTACAAGGTGGCAAATTCATTGGGATTCGTGCGAATGACCACCCCTAACCCCGCCCCTAAACCGACCCCACACAGAAATCGTACAAAGTCGTACGAATGAGGTCGTACGAATTAGCCACCTCGTAAAATACAAACAAATTGGTG
>NW_015539852.1:996725-1009225 GCF_001515605.1 Sinocyclocheilus anshuiensis
ACTTTCATGTAAAACATAGTCATTTCTCCTTTGAGAGCCACAATAAAGCCAATAGCTCAACAGGGATGGGGAGAAATGTGGAGAGATAACTGTTTATTTCAGCCTTGTGCCTCATTTATGTTGACGCCTGAGTCCATTTTGTATTCATCAAGTGCACATCTTTAATGTATGTATGAACTGTCTGTCCATGTATGTAGTGCAAGAGGAAATACAACAGTTTCTTGTTCTCCATAGGAACTCGACTAGAAAATAACATTTTATTTATATTCAGTATTTGCATTGATATCAGAGGAAACTACATCATGCATCGTGTTTGAGGGACAAAGCTGAGACCTTATGACAGTGGAAGCAATAAGATTTAAGCTAAGCTTCAGAGGCAATAACTGCAAGACTACTTCGTCTTAGACTCCCCAGGTCTCCTCTGAAAACACTCTAATCATACAAAACCAGCCGTTTATAGGAGTAGTCCACCTGAAAAAAGAACATTTTGCAATCATTTGCTCACCCGTGTGACTTTTTTCTTTAATGAAACACAACAGGAGATGTTCAGGGTGCTTTTTTTAAATGCAATGAAAACATACAGTGGCCTGTAAAGCTCCTAAAGGACAAAATGTACAATTAAGGCACTATTAAATTATATATACTATTATATATATATATATATAGAGAGAGAGAGAGAGAGATATATATATATATATATATATATATAGAGAGATTGTATTGTGGTCAGAGGTAAGTTGAGCTGTGGACTGCATTTATTTGCATTAAAAAAAGATTTAAATGAAAGTAAACAATGTGTATAACCTCAGTTTACCCCATAGTGTTCGATTAAGAGATTGAGTTGATTGACGGCAGAGTTTTAGCATGTTGTTCGCCAAGTTTCCTGTTCACTCTCCAAAATTAAACATGCATTTCACTTCATCCCACGGCTTCATGTTAATGAGTTTCCTCCCTTTTTTCTCATAAAAGAAATGTCTCCCATAATTTCTAGCTTGCAGGTAGAATGCAATCTTAAATGTAAGTTGGACCGCACTCGTTGTGAGATATGAGAATGTTACTGAACGCTAGGTGTTGGATCTCTGAGGAACCATATTGGTTTCTCAATTACTGACCCGAGGCACTCGTCGCCTGGTGTACGCTTAGAGGATGCGATTGAGATACACACACAGTTTCTTCTGCTTTTGCATGTTTTACGCCCGTAATCAAATTCCTTTTTTTTTTTTTGCATATCTCATTTAACACCACCTGCCTTAAACTCTGTTCATCAACACCTTCCTTTTTCTCCCTTTTCTTCCTCAAGAGTCTTTTTATTTATTTATTTTTTCCTTGACGTTCATCTGTTTCCCTCCTTCCATACCTGGTTTCCTCATTTTCTGTTTTCATCTCTTTCCTCATATATTTGGTCTATTGATTGCTTTGAGTATGTTTTTAACAAACACGAGCTAATAGGTTTTCTGTTTCATTTGCAGTCTTGTGAAATAGATGGACTGTCCCCGAAAATTAATAGTCATGTCTGTTGAAAGGACCCACTTCTTTTGAATTGATTCAGACCTGGGAAGAAAAGCATTGTGTGTTTTTCTTATTGATGAAAATTCATTGCATACAGCTCATGTTCAGTTAAATAAAAAGCCATTTTAAATGCCAAAATGTTGCATAAGGTTGCCCCCAAGAAATCCATTCAGCTAAACCTGTTTGTATCTCTTGCTTTAGACTTGAGTGGCATTTTCCTAAATGCAAATGTTTGGGACTTGAAATGTCAAATTCAGAGCTCTTTGTATTGTTTTCGACTATCCTTTTGGCTGGCTGCCGCCCATCACAGCAGAAAATACTGCAGGGATGTCAGATCCGTGCGAGTCGGCTTAATGATGTTTAGCTCGCTAGCAGATGTTGCGTTGAAAGGCCCGTCAGTTTTGCACCATCAGCTACTGTCTCTTCGTATAGCTTGAGCCGAGTGGAAACGCTGAACACTCACACATGCACATATGACACATGTCTTCCTGTCTCTGCTGCCATTCGAACTGGTCTGGTCACATGACTGCACAGCTTCCCATCTTGTTTTTAACAGTTTTTAACTGGCAGTATTGTGTGGATGTGTGTGTATATATATTTTAACCCAGGCTCATTGCAAAAACATGCCTCTACTTACATTTTTGCAAAAACATACCTACAGTTGTACCTATACAGTGCAGTTTCCAGTTGAAATGAAAACTAGAGGCAGCAAAACACCAACTTTAATTTCTTTTCAAACTAATTATAGGGGCAGATGATCAATTCATAAAGACTTAATTTTCCATGGTTCCTCACACAATACTGTGTTATGACCTCAAAGCACTTTGATCACAGTGCATTATTTGTAAACTAATATAATTTGATGTTTGCATAAAATATCCATCACATAATGTGCTTTTCTGATGTAGTAAACTTGCTCAGTTGCTCACCCGGTACAGCATTTCAATTGCAATGTGGAGCGCTCGGGTAAGAGTCTTGTGAAACACAGTTCACCAAAAGAGCTCAAAGCTGTATTAGAACAAGGTAAAATAGCATGGTTGCTTCAGTAAATTCATTTTTGTCCACTTGTGCTTCTGCCTGTTGTGTGTTGTTGGAGCCTGTGTAAAACACCTGTGTTCAGGGTGATATCAGGTAAGGTGTAGCTCATCACAATTGCTTTGGTGATGGAACCATTTTAAATTCTAGTATCTTCCTCAACAAGAGGACATGACACTTCAAAGCAGCCTTTTCTGTTAGATCTCCAATTCCCATACCCAAATTATGGCTTGGCTGGTGCATATGTATTCATTGACTGTCACCATGTGGAGAGTGTGTTCTTCCTCCACTGAATTTTCATGCTCGACATGTCAGCAGACTACTGCATGTTATGGAAAATCATTGGAAAGGTGGTGCAAAGTTGTCAGTGTTGATGGAAAGGGAGAGATTGGTCATTGGCAAACAAAGATTTTATTACAGTTAAAGTCTGTTATTATAATTTTCCTCTGCTAGAGTGATAATCAGTCTTCTTGTAGACAAAGAAGCACAAGATTTTTGAAAAATTAAAGAGGGCTTTTAGAAATTTCAAAGTGATTTTTTTTTCTGTTAACTGATTTAAATCACTATATAGACTTTAAACCGCAGCAGAGGACAAGCAGCGGTTTGTGATTTAATCTGTCTGCTGATACAGACCAGAATGATTAATTAGTCTTTGAGACTAAAGAAAAGTTCTGCCACATCCCTTAGTAGATTAATGGACTTGTTGCAGAGCAAAAAGACTACTTAGTTTAGTACTTTTTTCATTAAGTGTATCATAGATCGTGAACAGATTTAATTAATTAAGAGGGGTTTTTTTTCTTCATACTGCTGTAACAGCTATTGTTTCCACTTTGGATGGTTCATTATTTTAAAAACATCATGAATGTGCTCTTTGAAAACTGCAGATTTTCCAATATTTACAATGAAAAAAATATATATATACACTACTTTTCAAAAGATTGAGGATTTTTAAATATTTTTTTTTTTTATAATTATCTTACACTCACCAAGACTCTATCTGATCTAAAATACAGTAAAACAGCAATATTGTAAAATATTATAACAATTATTTTTATCTTTGTATATTCTAAAATGTAATTTATTCCTGTGATGGTAAAACTGAAATTTCAGCAGCCATTTCTCCAGTCTTCAGTGTCACATCCTTTAGAAATCATTCTAATATCCCGATTTGGTGGTCAAGAAATGTTTTGCATTTTTACATTTTTTATTTATTTTATTTATTTGTAAACGGTTGTGCTGCTTAATTTTTATTTTATTTTTTTAAAGATTTTTTGATGAATACCAGCACGTTTCCTGACATGTACATTTCTTTACTGTCAATTTTGATCTGTTTAACCCGTCACTGATAAATAAAATGAATAAGTAAATAAAAAATCTTATTGACTAACTTTTAAGTGCAAAGTATCAAGTTACATGACATAAAGTTAAGGTTTATACATTGTTAATAGCCATGCTTTTTTTTAACTGTTGCAGAACAGTCTGATTCATTTTGCAATGCTCTGTCTTAGGGAGGTCCATATGTTGTCGAAAAGCTACATCACTGCAAATTTACCTTTCTTCAGAATCAGTTTTAGATCCAAGTGAAACAGCATTTCAACCAATCCTCAGCGCAATCCTATGTGTGCTGAGACATCACCTTAAACCTCACTGGGCTACCAGAGGTTCATTTAGACAGCTCCATGAGCCCTGGGACCTGAACTACATCTGAGCTCTTTAAGCCACACAGGCAGCAAATTTTATAGAATGGGCCCCGGAGGAGACAGTTCATCGCTGGGGTCTCAACCGACAGGAAGTAACCGAGGCGGACGGGTTCTGACCCTGAGCTGTCAAGCATTCTGTAAACAGTTTTGGAGGGTGACGCATCGGGTAAAGATCTGGGATTTCAGTAACTTTGTTCTGTCTTGTTTTACATGCCTCTAGTGCAAGGATCTTGGGTTTGAAAGCAATTCAGTGTTGACAGACCCAGTAATTCTCTGCGGTTCTGTTCTAAAGTGGCAAAGTTCTAAAAGCCTCTGACATGTAAATGACCATGGTCTCAAGAATCTATGAAATGTTCTCGTTCAGAAAACAAGATTTTTTTTTTGTCAAAGACTCCGTCTTTAGGGTTTCGACAGCCCTGATGTTGACAGAGATCATTATTTATTTTCCCTTTGAGTTTCTTTGGACGCTGTGGGGAAAGACTTCGACTTTTAAGTTGACAAAGGGAAATGGGGAGCAATTTTTGTTCTGTAAAAAAAGGGAAAATAATATCCCCAGGCACTTTTAGGCCAGGGGCATAGTGGATTCTGTGAGAGAATAATTTCAGCTGTGTCTTCGCATGCTGTGGTCTATTTGCTGTAGTCTTCGGTCTGTGTTCAGTGAGTTCCCTACGTGTGCTTGTGTTAGCATGCATGCTGCTGTTGTGAGTTGCTTGATTGTGTGAGTGTTTGTCAGAAAGGTGTCATAAGGCTGCTGCCTGCTGTCAGGTTGTAGAAGAGAGTGTGTGGCCACACACCACTGATGAGGTGTCAGAGACCGTCCACCATTACAGCTCCTGGTGGAAGCGGTGGGTCAGTAGAAAGAAGCAAGCCAGAAAATCATCCTTACAGGCATAGTCCACCTATCATTTATTTACCTTAACATCCTTCAAAATATCCTCTTTTATGTTCCACAGAAAGCCATACAGGTTTGAAACATGAGGGTGAGTAAATAATGACAGAATTTTCATTTTTGGTGGATTAGTCTAGCAAATAATTCTGTCAGTTGACTATATATTTAGAAAGGCTTCATCATATTTATCTGCCTGTGACTGAGAGATGATGTACATGAGAATTTATGTGATTATTTTTTTCTATCCACTTCCAAGCAAATAGTCCAAATCTCAGGTAAAAAAATATATATATATTATTGCTTTTTTAATGTTTAAATAAATGTACTTATCCAGGTCTAAAAACATTGAGCATGTGTGATGTTTGATTTATATAATTGTTTTGCTAAAGATTATCCATTATTAAAGGTTTTGTTTGATAATGGCTAATCTTTTTAATAGAATGCAATTTAATTTAATGTTTCATACTTTACCCCATAAATACTATTATGCAATAAATATGCTGAATGTTAAACAAATGATGCCATTGTGAAATAACACTTTGGAATGGGCTGGCTTGCTTAATCATTCATTCATTCATTCATTCATTCATTCACTCACTCACTCACTCACTCACTCACTCACTCACTCATTAATTCATTTATGTTATGTTATATATGCTCTCTTGTAATGTCAGAGCAGACATCTTGAAATGCAGTTTAATTTGTTTAGAATCTAGAGGACAATTTAAGTAAAGCATGGCACAGTTTACTTCACTCTCCATTGCCTGTATTGAATTGAATTGAATTGCATTAGGAAGTTTAGGTTTATATTAAGCCAGGCAAACATTAAACCTGAATGATACAATCTGAGCTGTTTGTTTGCATTGCAACAAGACTTGATGACTGAGCAAAATGTCATTTCACTCGAGCTTGATGTCTCCTTAAACATTAATTTTGCCCCGCTGAGGACTGCCGTTCTGCGTTCTGGTTTGATGAGCACAGCCATAGTAAGACACACATTATGTTTTAGCCGCAGCAATGTGCGCATTAAACCGTACATATGTTGCGCGCTGCCAGGATCCAAATGGATTCCTGCTGCTTTATGGATACACTGTGAAACAGTTAGCTAATGCAGAAAGCCCCCACAGAGGTGTTAATTAGATTTTTTCATCTGAACATGACTGTAAACATACTCTTGCACTCCCCCTCAGATATACAAGCACAGACACAAACAAATTTGTTATCTAATTGAACACAATTCCATTTGATGATATTCATTCCACTCCCATTTCCATTGCATGTACGCATACTCGTCCACCATATCGGCCTTGTTTGCATTACCGGAACATGTTATGTAATAAACTTAATAGAAAATTAATACACAATGTGTCGCTAATAGGAAGAGATGACATTCTGCACCTTAATCAGCTGCCACCATTGTTCCTGTGACTGCTGTCCTTTTCCTGAACTAGTAAACAAAAAAAAAGTTTCATACTGTAAATGGGAAAGCTTCAAATTTGTGAGGAAATCTGTATTTGCTATATTGTAGTGGTTGTTGGAACAGTGTGTTAACAGTGCTAGTGTCGGGGCAATGATATGTTATTTGCACTAGTGAATCAGTTGTTTAGACAGTTTGTTCGTTTCAAATAGAAATGACTGATGGATACAGTTCAGTACAGAAGTCTCCTTCGGGTGTTTTTATAGTGAAATATTTAGTTAAACGCTGCTGTTTGACAGTTTGCAGCTCAGTTCTTATGAAATATTATTATAATTTAAAAGAACTATTTTCTATTTTAATACATTTTAAAATATAATGGGAAATCTGAATTTTCAGCATTACTCCATTCTTCAGTGTCACATGATCCTTCAGAAATCATTCTAATATGCTGATTTGGTGCTCAAGAAACATGTCTTATTATTAGCAATGTTGAAAACAGTTGTGCTACTTAATATTTTGGTGGAAAGTAAGATGGCTGCTGAAACATTTTCCAAAATAGTTATTTTAAATGGTAAAAATATTTTACAATATTACTGGGTTTACTGGATTTGACCATATAAATGCAGCCTTTGTGTGAATAAGAGACTTCTTTCAAAAACATTTAAAAAATCTTAATGATTCCAATCTTTTACAGTAGTGTATATATATTATATTATATTGTATTGTATTGTATTATATCAGTAGTGTATATATATATTATATTGTGTTGTATTGTATTGTATTGTTGTCACGTTGCACACACACGAGGGACGAGGAGACGCTGGAGAATGTTGACAGGACTTTATTTGCATGAACCAAGGGAGACGAACACAGGAAGACGTTCACAGGAAGACGTTCACAGGAAGACGTTCACAGGAAGACGTTCACAGGAAGACGTTCACAGGAAGACGTTCACAGGAAGACGTTCACAGGAAGACGTTCACAGGAAGACGTTCACAGGAAGACGTTCACAGGAAGACGTTCAACAGCGGACCGAGAACTAGGGACTGGGAACACTTTAAATACACACAGGAGGAGGGGATGACGAGACACACCTGGGATCAATGAACCATCATGGGGAACACCTGGGACAAATTAAACATGGGAAAGGAACACCTGGGGAGCAAGACACAGACAAAACATGGAACAGAGTCTGACAATTGTATTGTATTGTATTGCATTCTATTGTTAAAAACTACCAAGCACCTGGGTAAAAACATTAAAAGTAACCCAATAAAATTACCCAATAGGCTAAGCCCAGCACTTGGGTTAAAGAAAAAAAAAAATAACCCAGCATTTTTTTAGAGGTTATTATATTATATTACATTACATATTGTCACTTTATCATTTTGTCCCAAAACCTACTCTTTGACTGTAGTTGAAATACCTTAAATAATGTGTAGCTTTTTAAGTGGCTTCTCTGTTTAATCAACTCTTTGTGTTTATGGGTACATGTGGCTCTGCACTGAAAACTGTTAGAATGAGTGAACAGCATGTTTAAGTGATAGGAATAGTGGTGCAGGTAGAATTTAATTAGTCTGCTGTAGGCTGAAGAGGTGGAGGGAAGAGAGGTGTGTTACTGTCATTCTGTCACAGAACACCAGACCACCTTTACATAGTCAAAGATCATTACATACCATTTCCAACTGAAATTAGAGGATTCACTTCAGCAAACACATGCGGTTGTCACTCCCAAAACTTTGAAGTGTGTTTGTGGCGATTGTTATGCAACATCTGTGTCTCATTAAAAGACATACTTTTAATAAACGCCACTTCAGATGTTGGCTGCATGCAGTGTAAAGACAATTTCTGCTTGCTTTAATTTCTTTCTTTTTCAGACACCCTTGCATTCTTTTCTTTTTCTCTGTCATTTGCTTTCTCATCTTCTTTCACTCGTCTCACTCACACACACAGACACAGATCATGTTAATAAGTGCTACCTCTTGCTCTCTTCTTTCATATCTGTAATGGAGAAGCTGGTGACAGGGCGAGATGAGAGAATGATGTGTGGCTTTATGCTGCAGCACTTTCCACTGCAGGCCTGGGATCAAACCGGACACACAGATTACATTTCTGTGTTTACTTGCCCGTGTGCGTTGTGGGATTTTATGTGAGCTACCAGAGCTCTGAGGCTTAATGAAACAAAAAAAAGTGTGGAAGTGCAAGTTAAGAATTTGATTTTAAGACATTTTTCTTAGTTTTGAAAGTCAATTTTGGTACTGTGTTGGGTTGCTTGACGTCCAATGTAAAATCACTGGTGTTATTTTATAACAAAAGGTTGCATAGCGGGGCATTGTGACGCTGAATCTTGTTGAAATGAGATTGATTCTTTCATTTTAAGCCTCAATTTTTACCTCCTGAACAGTTTTAGCTTCAGTCCTGAGAAACTAAGTTAGCTTTTTTTAGGTTATACGTTTATCAGTCACAAAGGATGGTTCGGATCTCACATTAGAATGGTAGAAGTGATTTGTGGAAATGATTATGGCTTGATGAGCACTTGTTGTATGCATTACATACAATACCAAAACAATGAAAGTGTTGGTAGTCCATTATTAGCCTTTTACTGGTGCCCTGACGTTCACCTTTTATGTAAATCATCGATAATGTTCTTAAAAAGTGGAGGTTTTACAACTCTTTGGTTTCCCTCTGGGATCTGACAAATGGTGCTTTAGAATTAATCAATTATAATTAAATGGCTGAGTGTTCTCTACTTATATGAACAGTTCATCGAAACTTCTCTCATTATTTCTTCACTGTCATGTCATTCTAAAGCTGCATGCTGTTTTTTAACACTTTTAAAAAGATTTAAAGAATCTTCAGACACTTCTTTTAAATACGGTAACAAAAAGAACAATAAAAGTATCGTAAAAGTAGTCCATATGGCTTTATAGGTCTTCTGAAACCATGCATTGGCTTTATATAAAGAAACTTCTGTCGTTCATGGATAATCTTGCCCTCTAGGGAGCTATTAGCTCAAGAAATGGAACATTGAGTCAGGGAATTGAATTCAGAAACTTCCTTTGGTAACGAATCTATCTTTTTATATGAATCATTTCAAAGTACTGGTTGATCCTGTTCACTAATTGGACTTATTAGTTCAGGAATGATCCAGTTACAATACTGTTTCTCACAAAAAGCTATCGTATGGATCCAGAAGATTTGAATACATTATAGATTACTTTTTTTAAATTGTTACTTTTTTTGGCAGCGGTATAAAAGTATTAAATTATACTTAAGTGAAAGTAAACATATTGAGAAAAAAAAAAATGTCCTCAATTTAAAGTACAAGTATCTGGACAGAAACTTACTTGAGTAGAAGTTTAAAAAAAATCTGTACTTTAATATTAAAAAAGTAGAAGTAACCTAGCAAAAATAAAAACAGGAGAAGAGGTACTTGTTTCATCACATTGAATCATCTTCTCAATGCAAAGTGAAATAAAGTGCATGAGGTGTTTTGTCAGACAGACTTACAAAGGTTTGGTTAAAACAGGGAAAACAAAACAAAATGCAGTAGCACTCAAAAACATCTATCTATTGCATAACAACAATTAAAATGCAGCACAGTGGAATACAAAAATATTAGCCCTTTAAGGGATCCTCCATCCATTACAGCCTCTCACCATCCCATATGTATATGACTTTATTTCTTAAGATGAACACAAACAAAGATTTTTAGGGGGAAAAAAATATTTTGAAGCCAAAAATTTCCCTGATGAAAGTTAAAACTGAAGCTGTGTGTGCTTGATGCACAAAACAAACATCAATGGTCAGTCAAGCTATCACGCACTTTAGCTACTGTTTGCCATATAATGATTGTGTGTAAGATGTTTTTAAGTGTTTTTTGCTAGTTTCAGCCCGACACAGCTATCATTTTCACATCCAGTGCCACGTTGTTTAAATACCAAATGCACTTGCGCCAATCTGTTTGCCCATGGGCATGCTGGTCTGAAAACAAAGTGTGTTCAGGCACATTATTGGCGCGTTGCTATTTTGAGGCAACTGAAAACAATTGCGCCATTGACCAACTAAACCTGGTCTAAAGTCAATGGTGAAGTATTTTTTATTTATTTAAAGGGTATGCTAGTAATATGCGCCTATAGGCGTGTGCGTACACACTCTTCTTATTACACACACAGGAACACGCAACAGCACACAAACATGCCAAATATTAAAAATAAAAGGATTACAATGTAAATGATTATTATTTTGTACGTCCACGTGTGCTTCATCTCAGGGGGCTTTGGTGGATTCCAGCTTGTCCCGTAGATTGTCTGCTCGCGCACTTTAACCTTGCGCACAAGCAGATCTATTTCATCCCTGGAGAAGCATTCAGTCTATGATCTTGCAAATTCCGCCATGTAAATACACTGCAAAAATGACCAGGATTTTAACAGTAAAAGACTGTAAAATGCTACAGTAAAAAACAATTAATTGGTTAATGGTAAGTTTCCCTACTATTGACATTCCCAGAATTCCCTGCGTTACATTTCACCTTGGATGCTTCTTAGTTTTTTCTTATCAGTTGTGTACATTAGGGTTTTATGTTACATCTAATGTTGTTAAATTAATGTTTATTGCATTATTTCAGTTTCATGTGTGCTACCATTGTGGTGTTTAGTGTTTGTGTGAATGACACTGTGCACCTTCTATACATATTAGTGTTTAAAGCTGCTTGTGATGGGCTTTGGTTCATCATGTGACTTTCTCATCACCACCTGCTTTTGGTGGTTATCAGTGTATTACAAAGGTACAAAACAGATTTAAATGCTTCCATGGGTTGGTATATTAAACTAGCAAAAGTGGATTCAGACACGCCCTAAGTGCATCTGTGCCATGCGCTTAGTTAAAATAGGGCCATATGAGTCATTGTTGAATGGAAAGGACTTACATTTTCTCAAAAATATCTAATATTTTGCTCCGTAACAGAAGTAATGCCATTCAGATTTGAAATGACATGAGGGTGAGTAAATACTGACAGAAATTCCTCTTTTGGATGAATATCTTTTTATTTCATTCATTCCATCTCCTTGACCATGAGAATGAAGTGTTAACCTAGCTACTTGTTGAGCAGTAAATATGTAACTTGCAAAAAATCTATAAAAAACTTTTTGTATGTTTTCCTTTAGCTTAGGTGCAGCATTTTACAATACGAGTGTGAATGTGTGAATGCGAAGTTTCAAGTGTTTCTTCCTTATATAGCACTGTTTCGGCTATGGGACTACACTTTGAGGGAATGAGTAAATTGCAGACCGCCCAGCAGTTCAGTGGTTTTCATAAAAATGGTGCTTACTCGCCACGGTGTAATGAAACAACAGGAACGTAGAATAGCCAAACTATGCCTGCGGACTTCTTTTAGACAGACCGCTGAATTTCACTTGATTGCCTTTAACCAAGGAAGAATAGGCAAGCTGGGTCTTTCAGGGCAAGAACGCCGCGAATTTCACCGCTGTGCTCCATTCCACATTGTAGTCCATTTATCTTTCTCCAGAGCCGCTAGATGTATTGAATTACCTCCCAAAATGAAGGGTAATAGCGCTCTGTGCTTTTCTGTTGCTATGTAGCAGAGATGGTCTATAAAAAGCCACACTATTTAGAATTTTGTGCTTTTTGAAGTCTCACCAATTCATGTGCCGCAAAGTTTCAAACGTCCTTTGAATAAATCTCCATCCATTCCATTCCAAAAAAAATAATTTGGTAGATTTCGGATAGAAGATTAGCCTCATTATTTGTGCACTTTAAACTTAGCCAAAGTCCAAAGATAGCGCAGTGATCCCTTGTCCAGTAGCTTCATTGTCTGTTTTCCCTGCAGACCTCTCGCCCTTCCTCTCTCTCCCTTTCATCTCGGTATCTGGTCAGATCACTTGCTCACACACACCTGCTCCATCATTATTTCATCCTGTCTCAATCTTTC
>NW_015539852.1:1010491-1011178 GCF_001515605.1 Sinocyclocheilus anshuiensis
GAGAGTGCGGGGGGGAGGGGGCATATTGAGTGCCTGGTTAAACTGGATTGTATGTACTTTTAAGATGTATAAGATTATTTCTATAAGAAATGTTTTTTTTTTTAACTGAAAGAACACTAGTGACATTGTTTAGTGTGTCTGTGGAATTCTTTGAGAGGGAACAAGAAAAAAGCGAGAACAAGAAATACGGATTGAGAAAGAAGGAAAAATGGTCTGATTTCTGTGAATCTTGGCCCGAACTGTCATTATCAGGATATAAATATGAACTTTTAATGGCGTGACACAATTTGAGTTATTATTATGTAAAACCTCTCCTCCACAAAAGCTGAAGGGCCCAGCTTTTTAGCCAGCGCTTGGTTTTAAGCAGCTTGGGGCCATGTCGAAGTGGAAGGCACCCTGTGGAGAAGCCCACAGTTTTGGATGGTACACCACTGCCTTCGGTTCTGGAGTGGGGCTCTGTGATTGGCACCCACCGGGCTTCAGCTGTTGTCAGAAGGCAGAGATGCCCACTGAAATGCCTTGATCTTCCAAACAACACATTCTGCTGCTATATCAGAGAGCAACAGGATGAGAAGACGAGAACAGTGTGCGCAACAGATAAAGACAGCGCTCTAGGTATAGCCACAGAAAGTCTGAATGAGAAAGGTTTAAATTATTAATTATTATTATTATTATTATTATTATTAT
>NW_015539852.1:1011470-1017469 GCF_001515605.1 Sinocyclocheilus anshuiensis
ATATATATATACATACATACATACACACACACACACACACATTTACACTGTTGTTATATATACTGTTTACTGTTTTTTTTTTTATAAATGTAGACAAATACGTACATTTTTTTATATAACATAACTATAAAAAATCTGTTATATATCATTTTTATGATTATATAGCGCAAGTCCATGTAGCACATCTCCTACTTGCCTGCTCATACTGTGGTTGATTTCAGTATGCCAATTATTGTTTTCAGCCTTAGTTAATACAGAGTTAGACACCGAGCCTGATATCAAATTAACCGCTCAAGTCAGGCATTTTATGAGACATTATTCATTTCAATGTTCTGCCTCTTGTTCAGTGTGACAAGATGGTGGAATTAAAAGGGAGAAAGAAAGAGCCAGAAAGAAAAAGTCCTCACTCTGACTGATCCCACAGCCCCAATTAGATGAACAGAGTTGATAATACAGTAATGGAGACCCGCAGATTCAAGTCTAGCCATTTCAGGTCCTCCCATTAAACCTTCCAATATAGCTAACATTGATTCCGGCTTGGCACTGGGGAGAGTATGGACTTCATAAAGGAAGACAATAGCTCCTGAATTGGGCTCAGCTTTGACATAATTGCCTCATAATTGTGTAGCAGTGATTTGCATTCACTTTCTGGCCCTTCCCATCAGCCAATTAGATCTGCTTGTTGATTTATGTGTGTGCTGATGGGAGCTGATGGCTTTTGTCATGGTTCATATTGATGAGCGCTAAATACCTCATAGCTCTTTGATCTTTATGAGGGTGCAGGAGGAGAACAGGTTAATAGAACTACAGGAACCGGATTGAATGTCGATTCAGAATCAAGGGGTCTTGTGGTGATTAGGTTGATTGTGCTATTCTTTCACAAATGTTTGTTCAGTTGTAAAAAAAAATGTCTTGATTATGAATGCATTCTATACATAAACAGAATGTTTGGACAGGACTTGTTTCACTGACAAGGAAATCAATTTCTACTTAAATGTAGTACTAAAGTAGTTTTCTTTTGGTTGAGAGATTAATTTTGACAGGATTTACAGTCATTGATTTAACTTAGCTCTAATGGAAAGACATAAGAAGCTCTTCATCTTTTTGAGGCAAATTTATTTTTTTATTTTATAATTTTTTTTCCTAGTGTTTAGAAGTTTCTGTAGGACAAATACAGGTATCTATCTATCTATCTATCTATCTATCTATCTATCTATCTATCTATCTATCTATCGGGATATATTGGGATCTATCTATCTATCTATCTATCTATCTATCTATCTATCTAATTAATTTTGACAGGATTTACAGTCATTGATTTAACTTAGCTCTCGATCTATCGGGATATATTGGGAGCCAATTTGGGTAATTATGAATAAATAATCAGATACAAATTATATGTACATACACTGGCCCACGCTTAAAATTGTATCTTTGCACATTCTTTTGTTCTCTAGAGCTATTTTACCTCATTAATTTATTGTACAGGTTCATTTATTTCTCGTCCTTCCTTCCTTCCTTCCTTCTTTTCAATGTTGGTGTATTAAATTAATCTGTTTATTTGCCATTTGATTACATTTTTTAGTTTGTAAAACAAATGACAAGAGTAAAACCATGCAATAAATAACAGGGTTTTCAAACTTAATTTCAGTGCTAGGTTGCTCTTCGCAAAGTGCAGTATGAGTGCTCTTGTCTGGGTGCTTGTCTTTCCGTATGTGCATGAGAGAAAGAAAAAGGTTGCATGTGTCTGTGTGTGTGTGCAGTCATGCTGTGCGCACACTCGTATGTGTGTCAGTGTGTGTTTCTGCGAACACGGAGGTCGTATAACTTGGTGTAACCGAACAGTGAAGTGGAACCGCTCGCTCTGACTAGCGGTGTCACGAGAGAGCCCCGCTATGCGCTTCAGCATGTGTAATTAATCATTAGAGGTGTACTGCTTAACCGCTGCCTAATACCGCTGTCTCTCTCCCCGTGCAGATACTCACTTCTCCCTTAATTACTTATAATTGCCTTTTACTCATTTACTCTAAGATGCTAATATTCCTATTTGAGGGTGTCTGCACATATCCCCCCATTTTTCTTTTTGGTGCCTGCTGGATTTATGCCGTACAGTGCGAGAGCTCTTGTAAAGGCTGATCAGAGGTTAACGTCACTGATAGAGGCCATTAACTTCAGGAGATAGATATGACTTCTATCTTCTACCAGCCTCGTGTCACTGTCTGGTCACTGTGACTTTGAGAGTCTCTGGCTCCATTTGCGGCCCACTTTTGCGGCTGAGCACATTCAGATGAGACGGAGGGAAAATGAAATAGATGAACAGTGTCGCTTGAACTGTGATATCGCCCTCTCTCCGGATACCATCGAGCTGCTGTTCATTCCGGAGGCCACGTCTGAGAGAGGAGGCGAGCTGATATGTCAAGGATTGACTAGGATTACAGTTCATCTGCCAAGAACGGCATCCTTATTTTAGATGCAGTACAATATAAAACTCGGATGTGCTGGGAGAATCGTAACAGGGCTTCTTAGAAGTAGACTTTTGCTCTTTCTTATTTTCTGCCCTGAAGCCTCATTCAAAGTGCATCGTCTTCTCTTGCTCGGCTCGCCGAGTTCGATCGATTACAGTTCCGTTCGGCTGTGCGGTTTAATGAAAAATGGCAATACAAGTGGTGTCGGTGTAAAGATAAAACCTTAAGGATATAGTTGGCACCAAACTGAGTAGCATCCTGCCCATTTGTCTCCATTATAACTCATTGTTTTTCAACTGTTTTTGGCAGGCACTACAGTGATGACCATGACGGCTTACGACGCAGACGATCCCAACACGGACAACGCTGTACTGCGCTACATCATCGTGAGACAGCTGCCCGATAAACCTTCACCCAATATGTTCTACATCGACCCGGAAAGAGGCGACATTGTCACCGTGATAGCACCCCACCAGCTCGATAGAGAGGTACGTGCTTTCTTTGAGTGCCTCTTTTTTATTGCTGGATGGACTGCTGAACAATATATGCTGTTTGTTATATTGTATGATGTTTTTAATTACTGGTGTACTGCAAATTTCTGGGCCCCGCCCATAGCTGGTGATGTCATGGACAAACTTTGTATCGGTTGAAATAAGGCAATTTATCCCTCTCTTAAATTCCTTTATTTTCTGTAACTCTTTATAACAAGGTTTAATCAATGGAGGTTAATGCATTGGTTATCATACAGTTTCTACATTTAAAATCTAATTATTTTTAATATTTCAAGTATAAATGAACAGTCTTTAATGTATTTTGAATTCATATGAATTAATAATGCATATGATAAAATTATGTTTAAAAAATAGAAGTAAATAAAAAAATTACAAAAATTGATCAGTGACATTTATGATATTACAAAAATTTATATTTCAAATAAATGCTGTTCTTTTGAACTTTCTATTCATCAGATAATCCTGAAAATAAATGTATGGCTATTTCCACAAAAATATTAAGCAGCACAACTAATTTCAATATTGATAATACATTTTTTTTTTTTACAAGGGAGTGAATGCGCTAAGTAAAAGAACTATTTTCTTTTATGTGAAATATTTTTTGAATGAAAATTTACATTACTGTTCAAAAGTTTGGGGTCGGTAATATTTTATTTTTTTTTTTTTTTTTTTTTTGCGCAACAAATCAGTATATTAGAGTGATTTTTGAAGAATGATCTGGATAAATATTCAGCTTTACCATCATAGAAATAAATATACTTTAAATATATAATATAATAGAAAACAGTTATATGAAATTGTAATAATATTTCATAATATTATTATCATAATATTAATATTACAGTTTTGCAATATTTTTACACTGAACAAATAAAAGCTAAAGTGTACTTCTTCATAGTAACTAGATGTGTACGTAGTATGTAACCACAGTGTAAGTACACATTGGTACATAGTATCTAGAGATGTAATATTTCTGTACAGACATGTAACAACCCTCCGAATGGTTTGTGTAAGTACAAATGTGTAACAGGACATATATAACTACATTTTGTAACAGAACATTCTGGACACCAACCACAATTTATATGTAAAGCCTAACTTACTGGCCGCTGCTGTGTAACATCAGAGTAATTACATGTTAAATCCATAGGAATTATTTACTTAATATAAAGTGTAACACTTTCTTTACCAAAAAGTGCTGTTAGTCCTGTTACACATTTGTACTTTCATTACCAAAAAGTGTTGTTACCAATGTCCTGTTACACATTTGTATTTACACATACCATTCAGTGGGTTGTTACATATGTGTAGTTACACAAACATTACATCTGTAGATACTATGTACCAATGTGTACTTACACTGTAGTTACATACTATGTACACATCTAGTTATTATGCAAGTACACAGGTATTAGGGCCACTTAATATAAAGTGGGACCAACATTTGTAGCTTAAACTATACATGAGAGGAAAGCTATTCCACCATTCAGAAATATCTTACACTGCTGCTTCAGTTTGTCAATTATCCCAGGTCTTATTTAGTGTCTGCAAATCAATTTTCCATATAATACGAATGGCGAATTTACAAAATGTACCACAGATATTTCAAAAATACCCATTTTAAAGACTGTCAGATCTCGTAACACAGCTGGCTGTTTTCTTAAAGCTTTATGGGTTGAACCTCTAACAGGAGAGCCGACAGAACAGAGGCTTTCTGTTCAATCCGAGCTCTGCAAACAAGCAAGCAAACATGAGGGGGCAAATCTGCGGGGACGAACAATAACTGCAGTGTGTTTTAATGTTTAACTATCCTCAAAACACCTTTAGAGCAAGTATATTAGAGCAGATTCCTCTGCATATTAAAGCAGGGGTTTTAACGTTGTTAAGAGAAGGGAGTTTGGATGAATGCAGGGAAGATGCTACGGTATCTTGAGGACAGGGGGTGTTAGCGATGCATGCTAATGAGCAACTGGAGGCAGCGCTTCCCAGCTCCTAAGCAGAGCGAGACAACAGCATGATTGCTTTTTCTGCGGGGTGACGAATGAAGGAACATCAATTCGGCCCGCTGCTGGAAGAGGAATATTAGCTGTTGTCAGACACTTAGAGCATGCTTTAATTGAGGTTATACACACTTATCCACCAACATCGGCTGTGTCCGACAAGGCCATAGAAAACCCCTCAGCTGGAACAGAGCAAAGCCATCATTAAATGCATGTTTGTATGCGTTCCAGAGCGCGTTTGATAGTCGGGTTGACGTTGTAATTGAAATGTTACATGAAAGGTGTCTGAACGTAGCCGTTTATTCTGATTTCTTCATAGTGAAACGCTGGATGTTGACAAACTGCTCTAACTTTCACTGTCACCACTCACTGACACCATGTTTCCTCTGCACGATTCCCACGAGTCTGTGCTTCGTCACAGTTGATCTCATATGTGTGACAGATGTTTTACACAATGAGCTCCAGGGGATTTCAGGTGTGTTAAGGAGACAGGTGTGCGCTGTTTCTTTGCCAGAAATTTACTTTTTAGCTCTTGGTATTTTTAAAGTTCACAAACACTTTTACAAGATTTGCCCACAACGGTGGCGAGAATCGGGTTGTGAAATCTATTTTGTTTGACTAGCTTAAAACAATCAGGAATTAGATAAATATGAAGTATTTATTTAATTTTTTTTTTTTTTTACTTACATGTTTACTTGCTTACTGTTTATTGTAACTTATTTTTTAGTAGCCTGTTTTGTTTTCTAGTGCTCCAGTTATGTTCTGAATGTGATCACATGGCTTATCTTTTTTTCCCTCTTTTAAAACTCACTCTTGAATGCATGCAAGTATCAAAAGAATTACTGATCTATTAGGACAATATTTTTTATTTTATTATTTGATTAAAACCTCAGTCTAGACCAGGGGTGGCGAACGTCAGTCCTGGAGAGCCGCAGCCCTGCAGAGGTTTGCTTCAACCCTAATCAAACACACCTGAACAAGCTAATCAAGGTCTGAAGGGTTACTAGAAAGCTACAGGCAGG
>NW_015539852.1:1017564-1038247 GCF_001515605.1 Sinocyclocheilus anshuiensis
AAATGTTAATTATTTTACCAAAATAAGAGGGATCATACAAAATGCATATTATTGTTTATTCAGTACTTACCTGAATAAGATATTTCACATAAAAGATGTTTGCATATTAGTCCACAAGAGAAAGTAATAGTTGAATTTATAAAAATGTCCGCATTCAAAAGTTTACATCCCCTTGATTCTTAATACTGTGTTGTTACCTGAATGATCCACAGCCGTGTTTTGTTTAGTGATAGTTGTTCATGCATCCCTTGTTTGTCCTGAACAGTTAAACTGCCTGCTGTTCGTCAGAAAATTATTTGGTTTTCCAGCATTTTTGTGTATTTGAACCCTTTCCAATAATGACTGTATGATTTTGAGATCCATCTTTTCACACTGAGGACAGCTGAGGGACTCATATGCAACTATTACAGAAGGTTCAAATGTTCACTGATGCTTCAGAAGGAAAAAACATGCATTAAGAGCCGGGGGGTGAAAACATTTAACAGAATGGAGATGTGTGCATTTTTCTTATTTTGCATAAATATCATATTTTTTTCATTTAGCACTGCCCTTCAGAGGCTACAGAAGATAGTTTCTCAGAAGACAAAATTAGTTAAATTTAGCCTGATCTTCAAATTCAAAAGGTTTTCAAATATTCTGTTCTGTTTTGAATGTGATAAAAATGTCTATCTGATCAGGTGCTTTCCAGAATATATGGTACACTTCTAAATCTTCCTATATTTGTCTGTACGTGAAAAAAGAGCTCTTTGAAATTGCTCAACATGTCAGTTTTATTCCTGGCAAAGTCATTTGAATGCACATCGCATTGTAATTAAGACGTCCGAGTTCGTGTGTAGAAGCTTCCCAGAAAGACTTGTGAAGGCAGGACACATCTGATGTTCCACAAGAATCGGACAGGTTGATCTAATTAATTGAATGCATACTCACATAAAACTATTTCAGCAATGACGGCTAGTTCAGCTAATGACTTGACAGCTTGCGAAACTGTCTTGAACAGCGTTTTCTCAGTGCACACATCTCGTGACAGGTCAAGGGTGCCTTTTCTTTCCGGTATCTCTCAGAACAGCATGCGTGACTAATAATTTTTGTGTGTCTGTGTTGTAAGCTTATGGTACCATACCTGATGTGCTACATCAGATCAGATTAATCAGGTAGAACTCACCTGTCAGAAATGGGAACATCACAACTTGGTTAAATTACATTTTGTAATCTTATGTCATAGTAACTCTCAACTACGTGAAACATAATTTATAATTAACTGGAACACCAAAAGCTCTTATATAAGCCCAGATCCAGTCCTCAAACCATCATCTGTTCATGTGCAGCAGACAGCAGATGCCCTTTCAAAAAGATATGGAGGATGATCACATGCACCTGTCACGGATTGATCTTTTCCTCTGATCTGATTGGTTCAGAAGCTCAGCACTGATCCTACACACATCGCCTGTTGGCGAGGACTACCCAGTAATGTAAATGATCGCACAGTGTTTCAGTTACACAACCTTCTGAACATTAACTGGGCTCTGTGTAGATGTGCGCATATGGTGTGTATGCGTACTTACTTTTGAATGTACTTAAGTATTGAAATTAGAAGTACTAGTCTATGGGAACATCATTTGTTTTATTTTATTCATGAAAGTCAATAAGTGGTGTTTCAATAGTATCCTGAACAAATGACATTCATTTGCCAAATCAACACATTTCTCACACATCATAAAAGTTGGCTTGGACATAATAAAAGTCTGGAATTCTGTTTGAAGTTTAGTTTTGAGTTTTATTTAGACTGGCTGACAGATTGCAGGCTCACTTTGGGGGGCGGTCACTGTAGGACCTTCTCAAACTAACTTCTGTGGTCAGTCTGCTATCATGGGCTACCCACAGTGCATCTGCTCCGGGTCCTGGCAATCAGAGTCCTGCCACTAAATCTGACAGCCGATTGACAGGCAGAGTAGCCCCACCTTTGTTTCATAAGCCCAAATGACACAGTAGCAAAATAGACATCTTAAAATCGATACGCAGTGACAGGATTCTGGCAGTCCTCTTACGGAGTATGTCTAATCATTACAGTCCTGCTTCTGATGGCCAGTCTGTGGTCAGATAAGAGCTCTGTTCTGAATCCTAGTGAGCTGTCTTTCTGTCAACTTGCCTGCATAGACAGAGTTTGACATCAGCATGCTATTAAACTAATGATGCTGGTAAGAATAAAAATACATATCACATACAAAAATTGAATACAAGAGTGCATGTATACAGTCAATACATTTTGGTATTGAACAAATATTATATAGTATTTAAAATATAATCTTTGAACAAAGCCATATAATTATATTTATCAACATTTTGTTTGAATCATATAAAAGCCTGTTTCTGCCACAGAATAAAAAAAATAAAAAAGGTAGTTGCAGCAAAAAGAAATATGACTTTTTGAATTGTGAGATATAAACTCAGAATGTGAGATATAAACTCATAATTCTGTTGGGAAAAAGTCAGATTGCATGATATAAAGAATTCTGTCTTTTTTCTCGCAATTCTGTGTTTATATCTTGCGATTTGTATATTTTTTATCTTGGAATTCTGAGTTTACATCTTGATTTTTATTTATTTTTCTTCACCAGAGAATAAAAAAAGGTAATTGCTACTCTCATCTCACAATTCTGACTTTTCTTGTCGTAATTTTTTTTTTTTTCTCATGCCACAGAAAAGGTACTTTCTATCTATCTATCTATCTATCTATCTATCTATCTATCTATCTATCTATCTATCTATCTGCCCATCCATCCATCCGCAGAAACAGTTCTTCCATAGATTCTTCCACCAAAGTGTGAATTTTAAAGCTTGTTGGGTTTGTAATAATATAACAATTTAGTGCAATTAAAGGCCTGTTTTACAAGCCTCATCAAATGAAAATAAACGGCATATAAACACATCGACACGCATTTCTTCTGCATGCACATGCACAGACACACAATAGACATCCAATTACTGTGAGGTCGTGGCGTAGTGATTTCCCATACTGCCACCGCGTTCACCCAGGACCCAAACGGTCATTCAAATTACAGCTTCAGCCTCCTCTCAGCGCTCGCCGCAAAATAGGCTTTTCATACATGCTTTTCGGACCTCTTTTTAATCTGATATCTCCCGCATAATTGAATGTCAGTCGCCATATGAAGATTCTTTCCCGCGCTCAATTAATGAATCATTGTGTTTGGCAGGACGGCTAGACAAAACAGACAGCAAAATATTTACTCCTGCAGGTGGTTACCGAGTTATTATGTTATGTCATCTAAATGCAAATATTACAGTGAATGCAGGAGGGGTGCGGGCGGCGATTGAAAACACTGCATTATTGCTTGATTTGATGTGCACTTCTCTGCATAAAAGATATAAACTGTCATTTATTCAGTCATTATTATGTAAAGATTGAGTTTAGTTGGCTAGGAAATAGACTTGTGAGTGAGTTTATGCAGAACGCAGAGTGCTCTTGGATTGCCCCAGGACTGCTTTTAAATGTGTTCTGTGCTTTTATTCTGCAAATTTCCCCTCTGTCTTTTATTCATCATTTTTAATTCCTTTTAATTCCTTTTAGGCTTTATTAATAATATCCAAAATTATTCTTCAATAAATTAGCAAATTAAATAGCTGATTTTTTTCAGTGGTTTTGAGTATCGGTGTAAAAAGATTTTCACTTTCTATGCCATTCAGACTTTTTTGTTATATTTTGCCCCAATGCTGGGAGGATCTGTCAGAATCATTTGTTATTTTCATTGTGACACATTGCCATTAGACACATGATACCAGTCAACAAACATCAGTGCTGGGCCTTTGACGTTATACTCGTGAAAACTTCACCCATTTCATCAAGCACAGGGGGCTTTAGACAAGAGAAACTCCATCTTATGGTATGATAGACTCTAAACTTTGTCAATTTCTATAAATACACCAGGGGAAGGTGTAGTTTCTCTCTCTCCTTCGGTTTTACTGTCTTCCCGTCTGTCATTTTCTCCTGCATGTCTACTGTGGCCATATTTGTGCTCTGCAGAGGACAAAAAGATGGTTTAACAATTGTGTCAAAGATTAAAAATTTGTTAGCATTTGTCAATGCATTTTAGGTATCATGAACTCAAAATGAAAAATACTCTTACTGCATTTATTCATATTGATTAATACATACAAGTTGTATAAATTCATATTAGTTAATAATTCTTAACATATTAACATATATTAACATATTATATACATAAACATATTAGGTAGTGAAGAAGCATGAATTAACAATGATCAATAGTATATTTATAAGATTAATGTTAATGTAGATTACGAAATGCTGTAAAAAGTTGTTCATTGTTAGTTCAAGCATATGCTAACAAATTAAAGCTTATCGTTAAGTGTTGCCTACACAAGAGAGGAAATACACATTTATGTAAAAAAAACGAATCTGTAACCTGTAAAATTATACACCCATATAGTATATTCGCCATATGCCTTTTTTTTTTTTTAAATACTGATATTAGAATGACCCCTAAAAAATCTCACCCAGACAATGAAAATTTGCTAAGAAGTTACTCACACTCAGGCTATCCAAGATGTAGGTGAGTTTATTTCTTCATCAGAACAGATTTGGAGAAATTTAGCATTACATCACTTGCTCACCAGTGGATCCTTTGCAGTGAATGGGTGCCGTCAATTACAATGAGAGTTCAAGTCCATTACCTGTTTCTTCGCACATGAAAATCCACCGAGAACTGTTTTGGAGTGTTTTTAATTGTTTCTAATTTGTACATATTTCTCTGATTCAAATGAGACAGCGTTTGACTAGAGAAAGCAATATTGTCGAGGACTTTTTATTTGCTTCAATATTTTAGCTGAAAGCAATGGTTTGAAGTTAAAAACTTCTTAATGATGGATTTGTATGCATGCAGCTTTTCACAAAACTTTCATTGATGGACGGGAGCTTTGTGGATTATTTGTAGATTATTTTAACATTTTTAACAGTGGTTTGGACTCTCATTCTGACGGCACACATTTACTGCAGAAGATGCATTGGGTGAGCAAGTGATGTAATGATAAATTTCTTCAAACCTGTTCCTATGAAGAAGCAAAATCATTTACATCGTGGATATTCATTTCTGAGTGAACTATTCCTTTAAAGACATTTTACTGTTGTACAGTAAACAATTTTGGCACTGTGTTGGATCATCATAATATTCGGTGTAAAACTAGAGTCCTGAAGCAAATAGTCTGTCTGCAAAACTCTTATGAGATTCAGCCTGACCTGCCCTTGTGCAGCAGTGAGCAAACAAAGCACTCTCGCAAGGGTTTCCACAGCACAAGAGTTAACATCTAGACATTTACCTGGTTTAACCAGGAGAGTTACTTGACAGCAAGCCAGAAAGTTCAGGTGTGGTTCTAAAGTGCATAAAGCAGGTGGAGTCCATCTTGTGTGATTAAAAATGGCACCCTCTCCCTCTCTCCTCACACTCCCTCTCTCCCCTTTCTCCTCTATCACGCCTCTGTCTACTTGCATTAGTGCGGAAATGAGATTCCACTAATTAATTAGATCTCCGTGTGCTAAAGATGAAGATTACATCCCAATGAAGGTTAGGAGTGTCAAACACTTTTTTTCACTAGCTGTGGATTCCTGAAGATAAATTGAGCCCCATGGGAATTATGGGCAGAAAAAAAAGGTCAGGCTGTTAATCCTTCTCAGTTATTAATTGAGCCTCGCTGCTCTACTCAGTCAATAAAGGTGCGAAACATCAGAAATAGAAGGAAAACATATGATGAGTACTGTAGAAATTTGTGGAGAGAGACGTCAAATAGAGAAGTTGGAGATGAACATCTGAAGAAGAATGCAGTATTATTAAAGGAATAGTTCACCCAAAAATAAAATTTGTAATTAAGTCATCATTTACTCACCCTCATGGGCGACATTAGCCTCTTTTAACCTCTTTTAACTGCTTTTATCCATAAGGTCAACATTGAACCCCACTGACTTTCATTGTATGAACAAGCAGTTGAAATATTCTTCGAAATATCTTCTTTTGTGTTTTACAGAAGTTAGTCAGTCATTAGATCTGGAATGACATGAGGGTGAGTAAATAATAACAGGATTATTGTCATTTTGGGGTAAATTAAAATCTCTTTAAGACATTTCTAGTGACCTTCCTATGAGTTTTCCTAACACAACCTTTCTAAAACACACTGATATTGATTCTTATTGTGCATGTTGTCTATGATTCACCTTTATGAACTGAGTAAACAAGTTTAGTACACTCCAAACGTCCATTAGCAGAAACCAAAGAGGAACAAAACAAAATAGAAAATATAAATAACAGTGGTAGTTTTGTCTACTGAAGAGTCCCTTCCCTGAAGAGTTATTAGCACAGAAGTAGAGCTCAAGTACCAATTTGCTCTCGTGTTTTGCTCTGGAATCAGCTCTAACTCACATCTTGTGTCATAAAGGTGAAAAAGAGTTTCTTGGCCCCACTCTGAGCTCTGCCAAATCCCTCACATTCTCACATTCACACAATGAGGCCTGAGTGGAGGCTTCCCTTACAAATGCACTGACTTTGCACTATTGAACTCTCCAGGACTTGGCATTAATCAGAATCAGAATCAGAATGAGCTTTATTGCCAGGTATGTTTACACATACGAGGAATTTGTTTTCGTGACAGAAGCTTCCACAGTGCAACAGAATGACAGTGACAGAACAAAAAAAAAACACAGATAAAAAGAAATAAAAAATAGAACAAGTAAATAAGGAATAAAAATATACAAATCGACAATTGTATGTACAGGTATATAACAATAGACAGTTGTATGTACAGGTATATTATGTGCAAATTGAAATGTAGACTGAGTATGTGTGTTAGATAAATAAGTGTATGAGTGAACTGAGTTAGTTTGGGCAGGAGGAGGTTTGGGATGATGGTGTTAAAACACTTAGATTAACAATCTAAGTGTAAAATATGCATCTTTTATTTTACTGGCAAAGAGTTGGGAGCCATGTAAGCACGATCTGTCCCCAGAATGGCATAATATAATAGGTAGTTGTCGGTGTTTATAAGGAACGAGCAGGTAGGAGAAGTCTCGAGAAGTTCCAAATGTCTCCAATTACCGCAACTCTTACGTTCTGGAAGGAAATGAAGAGCGGGTATTATAAATATATCCAACTGGCTTGTAAAAGTGTATTGGTGTTTTATTGGGTGCTGTAAAGCCAGGCCACGCTTGAACAGAAGCGGATAAAACTAAGTACTGAAATAGGCCATATTGTGTGAGTGCAGATGGAGAAAAGTAAAGTCTGGTAGACTTCTGATTCCAGCTCTGCTCCAGTTCAGAAAACTATATAGATGGCCGCACTTTCATCAAACTGTGGAAATAGAGTATCACGCACCAAGGTCAGACTTTAATTCCTGGACATGCCTATCGGCTTGACCACTCTTCCTGCAGTTCGCAATTAAATCCATATCCTACCTTTTCTTGTAATCCGATAAAATCAATCTATGGCGATGAACGTCATCAGAGATGTTTACTCCACAAGCATTCTGAGCATTATTCCTGCTTGCTGGCATTCACATCAATCCACAAGTCGTTCTTTTAGTTTAGGCTATTTAATACCAGTGTCCTTCCTATAATTGATTTGTATTGACAGTCAATATACTTTAAAGTAATTTTTCTCAGTTTCACACTCTAGCGAGGTTAGGTCATTTGCCTTTGTAGGGCAGTAAAGGGATGGTTTTCTCATGCCGAAACCAGTGATTTTGTTCAGGCTGTGCTGTGCTATTTGTTTAAAGTTCTTAAACACTGATTTGGTAACACTTTAGATTAGGGAACACATATTTACTATTAACTAAGAATTTTCCTTTAATAAACTCCTCATTTGCTGCTTATTGATAGTCAGCAAGGTATTTGTTGTAGTAGTTATGTTTAGGTATTGGGTAGGGTTAAGGGATCCAGAATATGGTCATGTATAATATGCCAATAAAATGTGACCCTGGACCACAAAACCAGTCATAAGTCGCATGGGTATATTTGTAGCAATAGCCAACAATACATTGTATGGGTCCAAATTATTGATTTTTCTCTTATGCCAAAAATCATTAGAATATTAAGTAAAGATCATGTTCCATGATGATATTTTGTACCATAAATATATCAAAACGTAATTTTTGATTAGTAATATGCATTGCTAAGGACTTCATTTAGACAACTTTAAAGGTGATTTTCTCCATATTTTGATTTATTTTTTTATTTACTATTATTATTATTATTTATTTATTTATTTTTTTTGCACCCTCAGATTCCAGATTTTCAAATAGTTGTATCTCAGCCAAATATTGTCCTAACAAACCATGCATCAATGGAAAGCTTATTTATCAAGCTTTCAGATTATGTATAAATGTATATGTTTTGTGGTCCAGGGTCACATATGTGCTTTAAAACTACTAATAAACAGCCAGTATGTTAGTAATAGGCATGTTAATAAGCAACTAGTTAATAGTGAATAGTGTTCCCTAATCTAAAGTGGGTAACACTTCAGTAGGAGGGACCAGTTCTCACTATTAACTAGTTGCTTATTAGCATGTCTATTATTAGCATATTGGCTGTTTATTAGTACTTATAAAGCACATATTGTGCATGACCATATTCTACAGCCCTAATCCTACCCAATACCTAAACTTAACTACCTTACTCACTAAATAAGCAGCAAATTAGGTGTTTATTGAGGCAAAAGTCGTAGTTAATGGTTTGTTAATAGCGAGAATTGGACCTTAAAATAAAGTGTGACCCTAAAGTGTTACCACTACATTTTGTGAGCCAGCAAAAGTGTAGATAGAGAATAATTCTGACATCTTAAAAAACTAATAATAAGGAACTATGAGTTGTTCATGGTGATGGTAATAAATCATCTTATTTTTTAAATGTACTGCTTGTATGAAAGCAATGCATTTTGTGAACCAGCAGGGTGGTTTTTGTTTGATTGAATGCAATGCATTTTGTGAGTCAACACAGGTAGGAAGGATAATGCTGATGATGTCATCGATTGTGTGATGTAATAATGTAGCTATTTTTAAATGTACTTTCTGCATAATTGCAGTGCATTTTGTGAGCCATCCCCAAGGCAGTTTTGTTTGAATGCATCAGCTGTTGTGAGTCAACATGGGTAGTTAGAAGATAATGCTGATGATGTCATCAGTGGTGTAACGATAATGGCAGTGCAATCAATCAGATACATTGTAATGTACTTTTTGGATGGCCGCAATGTACTAGCTTGTTCTGGTATAAAACAGCAATTTAAAACTTCTCAGTACATTTCCACTGCTGATGACAGTGGTGACAGCTGGAGGCAGAGGCATCAGTAGCTATGGGCTATTTTGTCTCTCTGCCATAGTCTACAGCGCTTTTCCAAACAGAGGACCCACTGTGCTGGATTCACAGGCTGCACGCTCACATACGCACACACACATTTATCAGAGATGGAATGTCATGTCACCAAACTGTTTGTGTGTGTAGTATGTGAAGAGGGTTTATAATTTTTCAAAGTAGGTCTCATTTTTGGAGTAGGCGTTATGCAAATCATATGGAACGTTTATCCCTGACCCATAGAATCAATATGGAACAGGAAACAGCTATATAATCTGGTTATATTAAATATAAAATTGAGCACAGCTGTAGTAAATATTGCTAATGTTTTACTTAATAAATTGCAACTATAAGGCATTATGTTATTATTTATTTATTTAATGGGCATAATGGGCGTATAGGCTTTTGGTATACTGTATTTTACAACAACACTTTATGTAAAATTTCACCTTTGTCACTCCATAAACACAACATCTGTTCTTATACTGTGGTCAGAGACTTTCATGAATATGCATGCATTCTACAGATAAGCTCTTGTGAAATCCAGAAGTAACCTTCCTGCAAACTCTTTAATGAATTGCAAAGTCTTCAGTATAGATTTTGTTTCTAGGCAGTTGGTTGAATTATTGATTCTGTTTTCCATGTCATTGATCATAGTCACAAATCAGGATGAATGCATCTCAGAGTTGCACACTAATGTGGCACGCCATAAAAATAAAGGAGTTAAGTGGGTCCAGATAGGAGGAGAGACTCTTGCACCATCAGTGCTTATGGATGACTGATGATATGACACTTGCAAAAATACCATGGAGACCTTTTCAAAATTCAAAATTGCCAAAACAATCTATTGGCTTGGGCAGACAGACTTTATCAGTCTGTCCAAAGGAGCTCTTGAAAGGGCAGAGAGGAGGAATAGTGAAGGAAAGAGAGAGAGAGCAGATGTTTGGTCACTGGGAGCTTGCTTGGTCTCAAGGCTACTTTAAGCTGCAGAGAGAAACTAAAGGCATTAGCGAACATCATTAACTGAGAGTTTATTACCAGGAATCAGGGATCTTCTGTAGTTTAATAATGTTTTAAAATGTCTGTAACATTATAAAATCATTCTGTCATGTAACATAGCAAAACATACTTTAATATGATGTCCTAAAGGATATTTATTTATTTATATTATAGTGGACATAATATTTTATAGAAAGAATAAATAGAAAATACTAGCTTTAATTTCTATATTTATTTTTCGTCAAAATGTTGGTATTAGCTAATACAGCAAGGAGAAATTGTAAAATAAATAAATACAGCTACTGCATGTTGCTGCTATGACTATTTCAACAATTATTAAATGTTAGAATAATCTGTTTATTGTTAAAGTTATTTTTTAAACATATATAAGGAACACAAATACACTTTGGTTTGTAGAATGTGCCTCTACCCTGTGTTTCTCTCATATACACTTTCTCCTAGGTTTTCTTTGAATTAGGCATGAGGAAATTTGTCATCAGCCAATTTCCTTGGTTCACCCTGCATAGCTCAAAACATTTTGAACTCTAACACAATTTCATCCTTCTCCATTTCCTCCAGGACAAATAAAATAGCAGGAAAAAAGACTTTGTCACCTCTCAGTACATTTTGTCTGACATGAACAGGACCTTTCTAGTTGTTCCATGAAGGAAGGTTGGCAATTTATGGTAAACATTAATATTTATTGTATTTAAAGTCAAATAAAGTCCCTCACTCACCTCTCATAAGTCCCATGTTGTTCAAGTTCATAGATAACCACAGACCTGTCATTGCATAATTGGCAAAAATGAGGGCAGAAACGAGCTGAATCCGCACAATGGCTCAACAGTTCCGGCGCCCGTCTCATTCAAATGGAAGCGGCACAGCTTCGACCTATTAGTGTCACCGCAGGGATCTAAGGCACATTATAAGGCTGTCCGAAATATTCACAGTACAGAAAGTGTTCCTTATAATTTTGACAGTTCAAAGGGCAAACACAGGGTAGGGACGAGCTGATTGCTTCCTGGCGAATTAATTTCCACGCTTTCTCTGCCTCTGAAGTCATCAGTTATCCTCTTAACTCAGGAGCCAGTGCCTGGGGCCTCACCGCAGGGGTCGCAGAGGTGATGCTCAAGGGCAACCTCTATTATAACTTAATCTGCTAATATATGTCTTCAGAATGGCAGGATGCTGATAGACGATTTGAAAGTAGCGTAAATGGACAAATGAGTGAATGTGCGACATGTTGGACTTTAAAGTCAACGACAAACCAAAATGGTCTCTATTGGCTTTACTTGAACACCAGAGGAATAAAGTGGGTCCAAATCAAGATGAAGGTGACGGATGTGGCTTTGTTAGGGTTGTTCTGCTGTAGTGCTTACTTTCATTGTGCCCTTTCTCAGAGAGCAAGATTAATGTTTTAGACATGCTTGAATAGTACAAGTGAGTACAGTGGCAGTGATTTCCCAGCGCCCCTCATACACGAGCCGTTTAATAACTATTCTGACCTTAATCGATTTCTTGTTGTGCAGCAAAAAAATGTTTTATAAGTAATATGAATGGCTACTGCAAAAGTTGAAAATGGTAACGGAAGCTTTTATGCTGTATTTTAATACACAGCACATATCTATCTATCTATCTATCTATCTATCTATCTATCTATCTGTCTGTCACTGTAAAAAAAGAATTCCATAAAATGTACAATTTAAAAAAAAAACGGCAGCTGTGGTTGCCAGAATTTTACTATAAAGAAATACGGTAGCAACATTATTAATTTTATTAACATTATTAACAACATTACATGTAACATAAAACCCTAATGTACAAAACTGATAAGAAAAAACTAAGAATAAACATAGTTATTTCAACAAAAAAAATATCAAATTTGAAATGTAACACCGGGAATTCTGGGAATGTCAGTTTACGGTTATTCACTGTAAATTATACATTCTTTTTCCACTTCCAAAAACGGTATATTATCGTAAAATTACACGTAATGTCCAATACAGTTTTTCAACATAAAGTAGGGGAACTTACCATTAACCATTTAACAACATATCTATATCTATCTATCCATCCATCCATCTATCTATCCATCTATCTTTCTATCTATCTATCTATTGCTCTATCTATCATTCTGTCATTCTGTGTATATGTAAAACTATGATTGTGTTGGCATTACATTGTGAAACACGGTTGGTATTTGGATTCTGCAGGTCTGTGGTCTGTCAGGGAGAGGTCGATATACATCTGCTACATTCCCCAAGCAAAACATCTTAAAGGTCTACTCTGTGTTTACCAAATCTAAAAATGAAATGGAGCTTAACTGTGAGACCACCTAGTATAGATCACAAGTGTCATTTTGTGCTTCTGATGTTCATGTCACGTTCATCTTTAGAGGTTTGGTGTACTGCTGATGGTTTAAAGGAATGTTTTGAGAGTTCTATCGACAGAATCTGTAGCATGTTGTTTACCACAGAAAAAAAAGAAAAAGACTCTGCCTCCAGTTTGTGCATTTAAAACCGAACTCTCTGGTAAGGTATTCCAGAGGGTTCAGAAACAGATGTGTGAGACTTTTAGTATTTTGTATTGATTTTACAACATTTAAATGTGACTAAATCATCTGTATCAATTTCTAGTTATGTAATCTAATAATTATGCGAAGGTTTTAAATAATCTTGAAATAGAAAATCACTACTGTGAATGATAAACTCTTATTGTAGTTTTCTAAAGTATTATTGTTGTATTCTGAGACACAAACAACTTCCATAAATTTTGGTTCACATATTGAGTGAAAGTCACTGTAGTAGATATAAATTTTAACTTTGCACAAACCACATTGGTCAGCAGTTCTATCACACTAGTTTTATGTATGTTAAAGTTTTATGGTCCTGCTTTCGAAACAGTATTTCAGTGTTTTTTATGATGCAGTGCCTTCCATTGTTTATAACTATTTTTAGAATTACTGTCTGTGGTGTATCTGACATCACAAATGCGGTTAATGGACCCTGAGTTGAGATTTGGGTCTGAAGCATTCTTTTAACTATAATGTTATGGATTACATAAACTGAATATTTATTGCGCTAATCTGAGGCCAAAGGTCCAAAACGCTGTACTTGTATTAACAATGTGTGAAGCATTAGCATGTACAATGAACAGCAGCTGTGTGAATATATGTTGTTGTGAGAAGGGCTCATTACCCTCCTTTCATATTTACTGAACTATCATCAGCTTTGCCTTGTGGTCGTGCCAAAAGCACTATTTCTCAGCCCCCTCACCTATTATATTTTTGAATGCATTAAGTCACATAAACACCCATGGGCTTAAAACAGCCATTGTTTACCTCGAATCAACCATGTCAAATTTCCATGTTTGATTTCCCTAATACCTCTTAATAATGAATTATTTCATTTATTGTTTTTCTCTTTTTAATTAAAAGCTGGTTTAGCTTATGGGAATTGCCAGTGGAAGAGAAACGCTAGCCAAATTAGACTCTGATGCCAAATCGAGTATGATTTTTCCAGAAGTTCATGTTAGAGCATTGCCAGTACAAATGGTTTCAAAAGACTGCAGTCAGAAATGTTTGTCCTTGTTAATAAGTATGATTACTATTAAGAAATGTGGTAAACAGATGGGAAAGTTTCTATTTTCAAACCACCGGCTCTCTTGTGGAATCACTGTCAGCAAACAGCTGATGTAGCAGAGCTATATTGCTTACAATATAAGTTAGCTAATAGTGGCCTTGTGACTGCTGCAATATGATATTATTAGCCATAATTAGACAGTAGCCTTGTGGTGCTTGGAGTGGATATGTTAATTATGTACAGCTGTTTGAGATTTCTTTATTTGTACTGAGTAAATAGTACTAATCGAGGCAGTACCAAACTCTTGTATTAAGTGCTCTCAAAGTCCTTCAAGGCAAAAAAACTGAAAGTGATTCTGCCCTTTTCACTGAAATAACAAAACAGAAAAGCACAAAACAGAGAATGTAGAGGATTAGAGGAAAAAATATGAGCCAAGGGCAATTATTTGAAGTTACCTCCATCCGTTCGTCGCATATTCTTTCATCTGAACAGAAGGAGGTAAGGCCAAGTACAAGAGCGAAAATGGAAAATGTTCCTAATTAGTTATTTTCTGGCCTTAGATATAGTCTAATTGGTGGACCATTATGAAATTTCCTGGCTGGCATTTAAAGACCAAAAAAAACATATTTATCACTGGATGCTCATGTGTTGCACTCTGAGTTCTTTTTTGGATTGTACCCATTATGTGGGGTTTTTGTCTTGTTCGTTGTAGTTTTTTTTTTCAGTGAAGCATTTAGACATCCTCAAAACAAGATCAATTTACTAGAAAAACAAAATTGTTCATGATAATGACTTGTTTTCAGAGACTGTATTGTTTTTATCCCTTTGATAAGTAGTTGTTGTTTTTTTATCCTAAAAGAATGTGGTATATTGAACACCAAAAAAGTAAACATACTTCAATATTCTTTACCTAAATAAATACATACATACATAGGTATATAAACAAACACTTTTTTTTCAATGTAAGTCTGCTTTTCTAGAAAAATGCTAGTTAAGAAAATTATTATTATTATTAATTTTATTTTACTTTGCAAATTAATATTCATTTATCCATCCATCCATCCATTCATCCATCAAACTCCTAACAGTGTTGAGTTTTTATAATGAAAATATTAAATTTCCACCTGATGACAGGCTTGATTGTACATCTTAAAAACAGTTTAGTTCATATTGCTGTCATTGAAAGTGAATTTACACAGCGTCCTGGCACATGACAGAATGTTTAAGAGGTAAGACATGACAGCTGTTATTTATGTGCTTTCAGCAAGCGTTTATGCCTGCGTTTATGACTGACTCTTGCCGAAGTGCTTCCTTTATTACAGTCTGTTTATATTGTGGGTTTGTGTCTGCCGGTCTGTGTAAAGTGAGTCCTTGTGTGAAAACAACACACAACACGGAAGAGCCGGGGACATGTCCAGAGGTGCTTCAGTACAGCATCAATGACTGTTTCATTAGATTCACAGAGGGAGGCTTTGTCCCTCATATCACATCCAGCTGAGCCAAAGCAACTCCTGCACTAATATTAGCATAAGACTGGAGCCGTGAAACTTTCTGTCCCTCATGGAATCATATTCTTCTTGGACTTCAAAATGATTATATTGGCTTAAAAAAAAAACGTACTAAACAGCTATATTGGCTACCAGAAATTTTATGTAACACATCATATTATTAATCTTTAAATGGTCTAATAAACCAATCAGTCTACTAGCTTTGCATACCACTAGCTCATTAGCCTGTGAGCCTCGCATATATGCTACTACACTACCATTTTTTGTATTTGTGCTACTTATTATTACTACAAAAGATACCCGGAAAGGCAATTTCGATTGTCTAGAAGATAGTGTGATATGCTTCTGAACAGGCATTACAGACGGCTACTTCTTTATTATTTAATTTATTTTATAATATAAAAATTGTTTATTGTATATGGTTTAATCATTGCATCACATTATAAACATTAGACAGGATGAGTTAGACTGATATTTTATTTACCCCTTGATGTTAATGTGGTTTTTGGTATTTATATATTTTATTATATTGTTATATTTTATTTATTTATTTATTTTAATTGATTGTTTATTTATTTGATTAATAATTATCATTATATAATTATAATTATTAATATTAATTATATATTATCATCACAAAAGATAGGCAGTAGACAAAATAAGTTTGGATAATATTTTTTCTTTTCATCAGGTTAGTGTAGTATTGATTTTTATATATTTAATTATATTTCATTTTTTTATATACTGTATATTTATTTTAGTAATATATTTACTTAATGTATTTGGTATGTACTATAATGTATTTGGTATATGTATAAAGGAATATTATTGCTATATATATTGTTGTTTAAATATTTATTATGTATTTCATTAATATATTCAATGAAATATCATAACTATCATGACACTTTACAGACATTAGACCTATTTCAGAACTATTAGAATTATTTCAACTAATGTAATTTCCTTCCCACCTTCAGGTTAATATATCAATATTTCTATTTTTTTTTTAGATATCATTTATTATAATATTTTATTTTGGATTATTTTTATTAGTATGTTTATTATATATTATAATCATCACAGTACATTAAAGAAATTAGACAGTGAGTTTGTATATTCTTTTCTTTTAACAGGTTCCACTGAATCTCTTAACATGTTATTGTCGTATTTACAAATGACAAGAGTGGGTCATATTCATCTAAATTATTCTATTTAGTCATTCTTTAAAATTGTGCGAGCTCCTGCTGGAAATTTGCATGTGTTTGGATGCAGAAAGCGCTCAGTGTGTGCACGTGGCATTAGCATGTGGTGCTTCATTAAATATTCTCTCATCAAGGGGAGCATTTTTTAAAATTCGCTTTCTTTTTCGCTGAGCTACAAATCGCTCGTAATCAGCCACGGTGACATTTCGCGGCAATTACGCCCTTGCTGTTGACACTTTCCTGAGGAGTTTTTCAGACAAATTATGTAATTTTAACACTTTGCCTCCCTTGAGGGAATTGCAGCGATGGCGGCGGTAGCCATTTCAAATCAAACGTTTTACCATTAATCAGAGCTTTATTCTCTTCGCTCAGTCACCTGTACCGATGGCACATTTTTCAGGTGTGCGCTTGTATTTTAATCTGTCTGGGCAGGTTGTTTTCCCTCAAAGTCTATTTTTAGTAGCATTATTACTGGACTAGGCCTTTGATTGGCACTGTTGTCGAATCGCATTCACACTCACAGATAAAAAGCCTCTTCTATACACACCATATGTGAATTCTGAGAGAGATGGATTTATGCCAGATGATGGGCTAAATCTCTCATCCCCTCAAGCTCTATCCATCCTGTCTCACTGCCTCTCTATCTCTCACTTTCTTTCTCCAGGCATTTGTTTACTCGGTCTCCTAAGCAGATTGAGCATTTCCAACATGTGAGCTCTTCTCTGGAGGACTAGGGCTTGCACTTAGAGACTCATCCTGGAATAGACTGCAGACGACGGGCCCACTTTAGTACTCAGTGTGGGGTCTTGGCTCCGCACTCGTAGCTCCTATCTGCTTCTGGAGGACTGTCAGAAAAGAGTAGGCTTCTCTCGGACCCTTTTACCTCGGAAAGCTCTGCTGTTTTTTGCCAAAAACTCCTAAAGGCTTTCCCCACTGATTTCTGGGAGAGATGGAGACTCTTCTCCCGAACCACCTACAGGGATTTAAACTGTTTAATTCAGGTCGTAACTTGGATTACTTAAGCAGTGTTATTTAAGCGTTTAAAAGGCTGTTCTGCATATTTATAGTTGTAATTATGAACCTAATTATTAGTTTTGCACAAGTTATGGTTATGTCCACTAGCATTTCCGAGCCCACGCATATGGGAGGCATAGTTGTAAAACCTCTCGTGCAGTTTAATGGAGTAAAATTATGCACACACATCCAGCACTCTCTCTTTTACTATTTAAATGACAAACTTTCCTCTGAGGCCCCTAAATGTTACATATTGGTCTCCTCACGGTGACTTTCTAACATTTTTAATAGTCAGATGCTTTCATATATGGGACACACTGTATCATTTTGTGTCAGTACTTACAGTTCAAGTCTTGAATTTTTAATGTTTATGCTTTACTATTTTTTGATTAAGTCTTAGCTCTGAAATAGTCAATTTTATCTTGAAATTGTCAGCAATCAGAATGTCATTTGTTATTACACTTACTCAGGAAAGTCAATGTCCACAGCTTGAAAAATTAACTCTTAAGGGTAGCATATCACTAAAATTATTAACATTAAATAAATACACAACATGTATATGCAATATTGTATTTTTTACTTATTTAAAAGAAAGGTTTACCCAAAAATGAAAATTATGTTATAGTTTACTCATGTTTTTTTGTTCTTCTGTGAAGCACCTTTTAAAAATGTCTCAGTATTTTTTTCTTTGTTATGTGTTTTTTTTGTAGCTTTTTTTTTGTTGTTTAGTTTAGTTTAGATTAGTTTTGTTTTACTCACTTTTTTTCTTCTGTAAAAACACACTACTCAGCGTTTTGTTTTGGTTTGGTTTGGTTTGTTCAAATATTTGGGTTCCACAGAAGAAAGTTGAAGTTTACCCAAAAATGAAAATTCTGTCATTGTTTACCTGGTTTTTTTTTCTTCTGTGAAACACTTTAAAAATGTCTCAGCATTTTTTTTTTTTTTTATTATTATTATTATTATTGTTGTTTTGTTTTGTTTTGGTCAAATATTTGGGTTCCACGGAAGAAAGTAGAACTTTGTAATGACATAAGAGGGTGATAAAATGATGACAGTTTGTCTGTCTGTTTGTTTATTTATTTATTTATTTATTTATTTATTTAAAGAACAAAGAAATGCCTGAAAAGGATCTGAAATGTTTAGAGGCCAAAAAACAAAAACAAAAGTATAGCATCCAATTAAATGACAGAAACATAATTACTGTATCATTAGAAAACTAAGGCTTTACTTTTTCATTCAGTGCATTAAACTCGCTGTTTTCTAGGTTAAAATGACTAAAAAATGATGGAGTAAGTCACATACAGTATTTAGAAAATTCCATGCGACTACATGAATCCGTGTGATGGGACACCTGCTTTCCACCTCCCTCCGGAGTTGAGAGCGAGGGTCTTTAGTAGTGCGTGGTCATGCACACTCGGCCAGGTGAACAGGCATAGATACCGCATGAAAGCTAATGCGCCAAAGCCCGGCCTGTCTACTGTGCAGCATGGTGGATAAATCTACACTAAGCTCCCTCCCTCCCGCACACACATTCACACGTCCGTTGCTGTCCGTGGAGATTGAAGCTGCAACCTGCTGACACGTTGCCATGGAAATTATCTCAAGAGCCTTGAAAAATAATGTCAAAAAACAAAATAAGCATACACGCTAACAACAGATATCACAGCGTATGAAAAAGCATTGCTTTCTGCATCAAAGCATTGCATTAGTTGTGCCACGAAGGTGCTTGTGGAGTTTTACAAGTTGGGTCTATGTAGCAGCCCCAGTTGGGCATGTTACACGTGTGCATTTTTCAGGCATGGAGGATTCTCTTTTGGCTCAGGAAGGTACAGGCCTTCCTGTGGATACTGAGGGGTTGAGATAGTTCTTTCCCATAGTTGACAGTACTTTTGTCACAGAGGAGATGTGTAGTCGCACACGATTAATAGCATAGCAGCAGAAAGAGGAATCCTACGGCATTCCCGTACACACAAAGCGAGAAGAACATGCCGGCGTTTTGAAAGATGAGTGTACGCCCTTAGTGTTATAGGTTTTGACATTGTCCTGCTACAAGATTGGAATCAAAGATAAAACGCATGATCTGAATTGCATCCGAAATGTTTTTGTGTCTGTTTGTTAATGGGGATTTGGGCACAGTCATTTTATACATTTACATACATTTACATTTAGTCATTTAGCAGACGCTTTTATCCAAAGTGACTTACAAATGAGGACAATGGAAGCAATCAAAATCAACAAAAGAACAATGATATGCAAAGTGCTATAACAAGTCTCAGTTAGCTTAACGCAGTACACGTAGCAAGGTTTTTTTTACTATGTAATAAATAAAAAGAAAACAGATAGAATAGAAAAAGAATAGAGCAAGCTAGCGTTAAAGACCTTTTTTGCTTTTGTTAATTGTATAATAAATAAAAAGAAAACAGATAGAATACAAAAATATTATAGAAGCTAGTGTTAATTTTTTTTAAAGAAAACAAGCAGTTAGTAAATTAATAGAGTGCAAGTCTAAAAGGTGCACGTTTTTTTTTTTAAAGGGGTCATATGATACGATTTAAATTTTTCCTTTCTCTTTGGAGTGTTACAAGCTCTTGGTGCATAATGAAGATCTGTAAAGTTGCAAAGACTAAAGTCTGAAATCCAAAGAGATATTCTTTATAAAAGTTAAGAGTCAACCACGCCTACCTAAAACGGCTCATTCTAACACGCCCCCACATATCTACGTCACGATGTGGGAAGATTTGCATAGCGCCGCCCAAATGTTCACGCAAAGAAAGAAGGCGGAACTTTTACTCTCGCTGTAGTATTGTTGCTGTCATGTTGTGAAGACGCTGTGTGTTTCGTTGTGAAAGCGAAACTACTTTGTTTGGCCTTCCAAAAGAGGACGATATCCCCTTCGTCATGCCTCGAGCTGATCCGTGCTGGTTGCTGAGGAAATATCAACTTCGCGCTGCGAATCGCCGGATCGGCTTTCACCGTGGACGAAGCGGAGTCCAGCCCGGGGTCGTCACATTT
>NW_015539852.1:1038269-1045175 GCF_001515605.1 Sinocyclocheilus anshuiensis
CCAAAAGAGGACACGACTAGAAATCAGTGATTAAGTTGTATTTACAACACTGTTCCAGAACAGTTCAACCTTATACTGTCTTTTTACACGTTGCATCGCGCCGTGTAAACATAGCATGGTTGTCTGCATTTGTGATCGGAGAAATGAAAAACAACAAGCGCTACTCTACACTGCTCAAAATTTTCATTTTTGGGTGAACTAACCCTTTAACCACTGATTTCTAGTCGTGTCCTCTTTTAGAAGGCCAAACAAAGTAGTTTCACTTTCACAACGAGTGAGCGGAGGCCGGCTAGAGTGAGCAGAGGTGGCGGGCTTGAGAACGGCGTGGCTGGCGGATTCGACGAAGGAGCATATCATATGACCCCTTTAAAGAATAGACATTGTTATTTGGTTTATTTTAAAGTGAAAAGTTAGTTTATTTTAAAGTGAAAAGTTGCATATGGCATGTTTTTAAGATAAAATATTTTTAAGATTTAATTGATTCATTATTTTAATTCATGGATTTATTGTTTAAAAATATATTTATGCAGTCAATTTGAATTCATTGTTTAATACTGTGATATCCTTTAAGTAAAAATATAGGTCAGAATAGAATGTATTTAATTACATATGCTGTAGCTTATACTCTTAAAAATAAAGATTCCAAAAGACCCCCCCCCCCCAAAAAAAAAAAAATCTCAGTTAACTTTTTTATATATTTTTTAATAATCTTAGTAATTTTAATAATATTTTGTGCAATGAAAAGATTCCTTGGTAATTAAAGTTACCTCAGGAGGCTTCTTTCTTTAGAGCAAGATGGCCAGATTTCATTACTTGCAGTTTTGTGCAATAGCAAATAAATGAGCAATTTTTTAGTTATTTCCCTTAATAATAAATTGGATGATGCATCATTATCCCGTACATGTTATTCATCTCTGAATATGCTAGGTAAGCTAAAAGCCATCAAATCTGGAGTGTTATTTGAGGAACATAGTAGCAAGTTGACAAGATATCCATAAGCAGAACTGTATATTGGCCCACACACATTTTTTTTTTTTTTTTTGTGAGTTATGTATCTGAAATAATCAGAACTGATCGCTTTGGATGGAGTTACATTTTGCTTATTCTTCCAGGTTTGCGGTTTTGGGCCAGAATAAGCTGCCATGTAAACCAGACAACATTGAAAATTTGATTGGTTGATAGAAATGTTGTTCCAGGACCAACAAGAACATCCATTTAAATGTCCAAGTCCTAGTTATTATCACATGCAAATAGCAACCAAAAACATGTAAGTTAAGTCTAAGAAATCTAACCCTAATATATTCCCATATGACAGAACACAAAACATACTGTATAGGCTCAATCTCAGTCTCGGTTGAAACCAGCTTTGGTAAGCATATTAATCTGTCTCAATCAGTGGGATAGGAAGAATTCGGTCCCTTAGAGACCTCCCCGGCCCCTGTCGGCAATGTAACTGCTCCCCGGTGGTGGCAGTCTGCCTTTGATCTGTGCTAATCTAATTAACGGTTAAACAGCAACACCTGTGCTCTTCAACATAAGTGCTGCTGCCACTTCCCAGATGGGCTTTGATGGCCATGATGAAACACCTCCCTCCCTTCCCTCTTCCCTTCTTCTTCCTCCTCCTCATTTTCTACCCTCATCTCCTCAGTAGGCCTTGGTGGACTGTAATTGACAGCGATTAGTCTGCGGTTGGACGATGCACTTGATTAGATTAGCCAGGCTCCTTTTTTTCTGCTCTGTTTCTTCAAACCCCGGAACCCCAACCTTGACCCCAATTAGCCCCACACACGTCAGGAGATTCTGCATCTCTCCTGCTTATCATGAGCTCATTCATTTGGTTGATGAGTTTCTGTAAATATGTCCGGAGTTAGATGTCGGATTTGTGCTATGAGTCTTTCATGTAGTGCAAGGTGTCCTAAAAACTTCATCAGTGGCATAATCACATGCTTGAACACTTGTGGCTTAGTGGTTTACGCATGTGCTTTGTTGAGTCTGGCTCGCAACCTGTACATCACTTCCAGACTTCTCTCTACTTTTCAGCCTATAAAAGTGGTAAATGCAGTTTTTATGATGTGGTAAAATGAATTATTTCTCTGAACTTTTCATCAAAGTCTCTGTAAAGTCTTGTTGTGCAAGATGTCCTGAAATATTTCAGCTGTATCATATTCACAGAGGCATTACGTCTTGTCAGAACTGCGTCCTACTGGTTAGTGCAAGTGTTTATTGGGCTGAAGTGCTCATGTGGATGATGCAGGTTCAAATCAGCCAAGAATCATTCCTTATACCCTGTTTTGCCCTCTTCTCCTCTTTATTTCAAATGTTCTTTTTCTTTTTCTCTCTTTCTTTTAAATCTATACAGTTGTTACGACCCTCCTTTAGTTGTTAAGCGTCTAGGGACTACGAAGGGGAACATTGGACCAGTTCAGACCAAAACCAGCTTCACACTCGGTGTGTGAAGGAAAATTACTAAGACTAGAGACTAAATAAAGCGAAATTGCTTTATTATTGAAGACCGTGTCAGTTGTTTACACAAGACAAAAAAGAGAATAAGTATGTATATAAAAATAAAGGAAATTATTTACAAAAGAATCCTAGACACACCGGCAGTTTTACAATATTGGAGAACTGGGGAGGTTAAAGGGAACCTGGATTGTGCCAAAAGAAAAAAGTAACAAAACCAAAAGGAATCTAGCTAACCCATTTTGGTCTAGTCCTAAGCTAAAATAAAGAAAAATGTGAAAAGGAAAACGTCTTCAACGTCCGAGACGTCGTAACAACTTCACTAACTAACCAAACAAAAAATACAGAAAATGGCACAAATCCCTAACCTAGTGTGTCTAACAACAAAATCAAACTACATGTGCACCATGTAAGTCACGTGACATAACGTACCTACCCCTTTACCTCCGTCCAGGTTTAACACATCTTTGAAACAGCTTTATAAGGCTCTCAAATGTCACAGATCAGGAGTTTCGGGCCAGCCAAGTAGGTAAGCTATTTTACATGGCAATCAAAGCACATCACACACTAAACCAAACAAACAAAAACACAAAAAGAGAATATCACAGCCCAAGTTCACAAAGCCGGGTTTCGCGTATACTGGCATTTCCCTTATAAAGCACAGGTGGACGTCAATCAGCGAGCACGATGGAAGAACAACCCCCTCCCGTCATCAGACCCAATCAGCTCGTCCCGAATGATTGACAAGTGAGCTGACCAATCCGCACGTCACCTGCAAAAGTGAAAGTAAAAGGGATAGAGAGAGAAAGCGACGGGAAAAAACTCAAGCAAAAGAACACAAAAACAAGAAAATACTCAAATGACAAGTCAGCGTCACTTAGGGACGTAACAACAGTAAATGCAATAAAGACCAAAGCACATTTTTAAAAGTCAATAGTGTTTTTATCCATTAAAATATTTCTTGTTGTCGTGAAAAACAGGATGCTGCTTGTAAAGAAGCACTTGAAAAGTGTTCCATGCCACCATCATGATTGGGATCAGTGTACCAATAACAAACCGAACTGTGTGAAACCTTAATGTGGGTAAAAGGTGCATCTTTATTTTCATTAATTGCTGGGATCTGATCATATATACGTAATGCTGAATAGGAAATTCCAGAATCACACACTTAACATTACACGAATGTCCACCAATATGCTCTAATATCTCTTAGCATATTATATTACTGCAAAGACCATCAAATAAAGTTTTGTTACAGTGTCAATCCTGAATCAATTTTAGAGTTTTATCTAAAACAAACTTTAAATCCTTATATGGAATTTTTAAATGACTCTTATTATTAAACTAGCCGTTAAACTAGCCAACGTATCTTAAAACACCAAACCAAATTGTGAAAAATAACATTATATTTACAGGAAAAGTTGAAGGGGCTTTTGAGATTTGAGAAGATTTTAACTGTTTTTCTCATATAATAAAAGTTAATTAGGTCTAAAACAGGATTAGTCCCCACTGACTTCCATTGTATGGACAAAAAAAAACATTTTTTCCCCGTCTTCTTTAGTGTTCCACACAAACAAAGACACTCATACGGGTTTGTATTGGCATGAGGGTGAGTAAATGACGACACAATTTTCATTTTGGGGTAACTGTCCCATAGCTTAGTTATTGCATGTGCTCTGACAGCTCGAACTGAGGTGATGCAAATTCATGTCTGACTGATTGATATCAGTGTCCTGTTATTCATGTGCTCTCTCTAATGATCTTTTTATAAAATTCCCTGAAAGACAGATAGAGAGAAAAAACAATAAAACCAGTGTTTTATATTTTAAAGTCCACTGTGTTTTGATCATCTGGTAAAATCAGTGATTGCTATGCAAAACCCTTCAAAGTCTCCAATCCACGCTATTTCATGCTTTTAACCACATCTGTTATGGAAATACCTGTCCTAGTTTACAGCAACAGCGGTGTGTGTGATATTAGGTGATTGCAACCAGGCTCTTTAGTTGACATCATCCCCTCTGCATCTCTCTGGATGCTAGGATGTTGACTCAAGAGAGCCACGGGGCAGAACTTTTGTTCGAAATGTCAGAGGCAGGAAAGCACCAGAGATCAATTCGTGCCCCGTGTCACATGCGCACACAAAAACACACTCTAAATCGAGACAAAAGGACAACAGATGAGGGGGGAAAATAAATGAGGCTCCCTCCGGCCTCTTTCATGGAGATCTCTCTTTTTGCGTGGACCCGGCGCGCCATCAGTAGCCTTTCTATTAAAGGCTTTGTTTTTGAGGAAGGCTTTGATCGTGGCTCCATAATTGTTCAGCCACAGTTGGTTGTTTCACACGCTCACCTCTTCAACAGTGTTATCACAGGGCAGCACATAATACTTTAGCTGCAGCGACAAGTATTTCCATGCGCAGGACCGTTCAGTGACTTCTCTATTAATATTCAAGCACAGTCTCAGACTATAATAAATTGGGTTATGTCATTAGCGGGAAACGATATCTTGGTGCATATTTGCCAAAGGGAGAGGAGTTTTAGGAGCGAGCGGCATCCTTCTGCGAGGCCGTGTGTGGCGAAATCTGAATAGCTTTCCAAATTGACATGCAACGCTCGGATGATCGTTAATCATAATTGGACACATATTTGCATATTGCAGTGTCAGTGGCTTCGTCATTGGGATTGTTCATGCATTAGTGTTCATTTTTTAATGGCAATTAGTCTCCATCTCATGATTCATTTATAAAATACGGCTGGATTTTTGAGCTCCATTAGTGGATGTCCAATGAATCAAGTGACCAAGCGCAAAGAGATCCATCAGATATGACGGCTGTTTGCTGTTTTTAAGTCATCGGTGATTAGAGGGATGAGAGACATGCTGAAGGAGGCAGCACGTAGAGAGAAATGCCATATAGCTGCACAAGTGACTTTGCGAGGAAAATGGTAAAAAGATGAAGCAGTGAAGTGGCCGGAGCTCATTCAGCAGTGTGCATTGAAGCGTAGTGTACAGTAAGCAAATTGGGGTGAATCTAGAAGTTAAATGAAGTCACTGCATGATTTGTGAAGTTTCTAAACAACTTTTGTAGGAGAGAATGGGTTTATTAGGTATAGTGTTTTACAAATTGCCAAATATAAGATTAGGCTGTTTTCTATTTATATACTGTATTTTAAAGTGTAATATATTCCTGTGTAATTAATGTTTTAGAGTGCATTTTAGGTGCTATTTAAATACATTTTACTTACTACTTACTTACTGTGATAGCAAAGCTGAATTTTCACCAGTCATTACTCTTGTCTTCAGTGTCACATTATCCTCAAGAAGCATTTATTATTATTATTATTAATGTTGAAAACTGTTGTGCTGCTTAATATTTTTGTGGACACTATCATACTTTTTTCCAGAATTTTTAAATGAATAGACAATTTAAAAGAACAGTAATTATTTGTAACATTATAAATATATTTATTTAGTCAGTTTTGATCAATATAATGCGTCCTAGCTTAAAATCAAAAAGAATTTAATCTGAAAAAAAAAAAGATGCAAAATTATAATTTTGCACCTTAACAGTGATACACCACTGTGAGGTGAATCAAAAGTAGGTTCAGGAGTCCCAGAAGCAGCCTCTAGCTGTCTTAAGTATTAGCAGAATCATTTATCAAGTATGGTGTGACCAACAACCCTGTTGCTTCTTGAATTTAATTTTGCTCTATTGAGCCTACTGCTTGTTTGTGTATGTATTTGCAGTCAGGAATTGACTACAAAGGCTCATCATCACTGCAGATGACGTTTAAGGGTCAGGAGATTCTCTCGAGTAACTCCACTCATGTAGGCTCCGTTTCCATTTTATTTGCATCGGCACCCAGCCATCATCACATTTAGACAACCATTAGTAAGCGCCACGCGTGGGGCGTTAGCTGGGGATTTCCAGGGGAGCGAATTTCTGATGTGTTCCTGGGTGTGCTATGTTCAGGCTGACTGGCATTGTGACTCCCCTCTGAGCTCAGTGGGATATCGAGCCAAAGGCAATGTGCCATGATCCAGCAAGCTGCTCTGCTAGTCGGCTATTAATGTCTGTCTCATTACATTTTGCCGAGATGAACATGAAATATTAATTATTTGGTTGTTAGGGTATCATCAGGATGTATGATATGTTATATCTATGAAAGCCGTTTCAGCCATGGGATAAAAAAAAAAAAAAATCGCACAGTAAGAGTTTATGTATTACAATTCAGACTTTTTTTTCCCTCTGAATTGTGAAAAGCCCGAATTTGCAAGGTATAAACAATATATAAACCCTCAATTCTGCAAATCGAATTGCAAGTTTATATGTAATATGCGGGTTAATATATAATTGCTATATATAAAATGCCATTCTGGGAATTGCAAGAGTCCTTACTACCTTTTTTTTTTTTTTTTTTTTTCATGGGGGGAAAAAAAAGTCTGAGT
>NW_015539852.1:1045291-1097808 GCF_001515605.1 Sinocyclocheilus anshuiensis
TGTGGCTATCCGAAATTTACAGTAAAGTTCTGGCAACCACAGCTGCGGTTTTGTTTTTTGTTTTTTTACTGTAATAATTTTTTTTTTTTTTTTTTTTTCATGGTGGGAACAAAAAGTCTGAGTTTCAAGATGCAAACTCAGAATTCAGAAAAAAAGTCAGAATCATAATGGGAAAAAAAGTTAGAATTGCTAGATGTAAACTTAGAATTAGGAGGGGGAAAAAGTCAAAATTCCGAGATGTAGGCTCAGAATTATGAAAAAAAAAAAAAACATAATTGCGAGAAAAAAAAAAGAATTGTGAGGAAAAAGTCAGAATTTTGAGTCTATATCTCACATATTCAGACTTTTTTTTTGTCAGAAAAAAAAACCTACATTTTTTTGACCCATGCTAGAAACAGGCTTCCATAAATATCTGACACTCATCGTGAAAAAAAAAACGAAATAAAAAAAAAAAAAACTATGAGTATATCTATAATCCTAAATGTAAAATAATTGCTTATAACCATTAAAAATATATTAAAATTCTCATAAAGGATGATATAAAATGCTAAATGAGATCTTAAAATATCTTGAAAATTAGTTTATATATAAAAATCAAAAAATGAAGGACAAAGGTGTTAATATAGACTTAATAAGTTGATTTAAATTTATATTATACCATCATTTGAGCTGTACTGAAATAATTAATCTAAAAAAAACAGCATTAAATGCAAAAAGCAAAATGGCTATGAAAAGTGAGAGAAAAGAGCAGAGAGGGAAAAATGGCAGTTTATTCTAGATATGGATGACAATGATATAAAGAAAAGTAATAAGAAAAAAAGGAAATTAGGATAACATTCCAGGGATTGAGTGAAAATATGAACCCCTATAACCATCCAGATTGCAATCATGTAGAAGTATTAAAAACCGCCTGTGAAAAGTACAGGAGACATTAGCATATTTACAACTTACTCCAACTTAGTTAAAGCTATGTGAAACAACCCTTGTGAAAAGGTGTGAGAAAGCCAGCTGGAATAAAAATGAAATACTTCAAGGAAGACGAAGACGTGGCCAGCAGAAAGATTCACACAAGACAAATGAGTTATAGCTTTATTCATCATTTCAGCTGCTTCTTCTGTGGCTTTTGTATGGATCATTATGTTCTTGGGGAATGAAAGGTAGAGCGGTGAATAGACTGAGAGGTTGGGAAAGGCAGACAGTTTCTTTCAAAGCGCTTGAGAGAACAAAAAGGGGCTACAGAAGCATAATTATGACATCACATCTATTGAAGCGGACGAGGCAGTATCTAGTTCAGCGGGTCAGAGCCAGTTCCGTCTCGCTCTGCATATATTTCCACCTTCTAAAGCCTATATTACTTAAGTCTTTACACACTCTGGCCATGAGGAAAGCCTTGATCTATTATACAAGGTGCTTTTGATTGCATTTAGTCCTTTTTTACAATGAGTGTTATTGGACGGACGATATGAAATGGATCTGTCGTAGATAGAAACTCAATCCGGTGTGTGAAATGACTGACATAACCAGGTGCATGATAACAGTTGTTATGCAATGTGAAGTTAATGTATTGTGTCTCGTTTCGCATTCACAGGCAGACCTGGGATGTTTCAACACTCTTCCAGATTGTTTTAACAGGTTTTGTATTTTTATGACCTTCAAAAGCACATGAGGAGTTCACAGGTGCATCGGCGCGATAGATTTGAGCGGGTGAAAGCGAGAGATGCGAGACTCATTAAGATGTTGTCACGCTACGCGAAAGCTTCATGCGAGCCTTTGACGGCACAGAGATTTAATCTGCACTCACCTCCCTCTTATCCAGATGGGTTTCTCTTATTTTTTTCAACTCACAGGTCTGTGAAGTGCCATCTGTTTATCAGCAGTAAATAAGTTCTGAGTTGTTCGTCAGTGACAGCCGTCCCAGCAGATCTCAGCCACTGGAAGCACTGCGCTTCATGGTGGTTTAGAAAAAAATACTTCAGCATAATATGTCTGATGAGGTGTAAAGCTTGACCGTTGGTGGTATTAAACAGTGCACATCAGTAACTTTCATCTCCATTTCTTAGCTTTTCTTATTCTACATCCTGTGAATTACAAGCAGTTTGTGTTGAATCACATCAACAACGTAGTTCAGAAGTGTGATGAGTGTTCTGATGTTTGAGATTGTTAATTGCAGTTTTACTTGCAGGCAATTCTCAATAAAATAAAACAAAAAAAAAAACACACTGAATGCCTATATTTGGTCAGTTCAGTCATTTGGCAACTTGTGAACATTGATTCTAAACTTGTGTGAATCTGTCTATTCTATTCTATTCTATTATTAGGTCAGGGTCTTAGAAGACCTTTCTTAATTGAATTGTTATTTTCGTGTCATTGAGACACAATTAGTTGCTTAATATTTTAAATCAGTTTTTATTTTTGTTTTCATTTTAATTTTAGTTAAATCCAATTGATATTTTATTGTTTTTTTTATTATTATCTTTAATAGTATTTAAAATAATATATATAATAATTGTTATGTTTATTTTATTTCAAGTAACATTTATTTTATTTCTGTTGTTGTTGTTTATGGTTTTACTTTTAGTTAACTATAATAACCTTGGTATGAAAACAGTTTTCCATTTTCATTGGATCATTGGGTTTCTTTAAATACCACACCTCAAGTCGAAATTACGAGAATAAAGTCAAAGTCAAAATTCCCCACTCTTAGTTTTAAGTCACTTTTTTCCCCTCCAAAAACTGCAATGTACTGTGATTTTTCACTTTATTAATTGCAGCTTTGTTGGAATGACATACTTCTGAGCCACTATTTGAAGCCTGAGATAGCAAGAGTAATTTATACAGAGAGGCAATGCACTATGGGTAAATGACTGCAGCACTGGCCTCCTGGGCTTTATGTGAAACAGATGGATGAGTTTTATTAAGCATGTGGTACTTAATGCTGCACTGAGTGGGATTTCAATAAAGGAAATAAATGTTAGCATTAACAGCACCTCCCTGTGTAATGTGCCATCATGGCTTTCCAGTAGGGTTGACTTATTTTAACAAATGCTTGTTGTCTTGGATTTATGAATATTGGGCTTTTGGTCTGGAGAAGGTTTATTTCCCATATGATGAGTAGGTGGTGTTTGATAGAGATAAAACGGTTTCAACCAGTCTGAAAATGTGTGTTGATACATTTATACCTTTTCCTCTGTGTCAGAAAAACCATGTGTCTATATAACACTTCTGTGCCCATTTCTTTAGCTTATGCATTATTCATGCAGTGAATGCATGGTATTTCTCCTGAAATATCTCTGAAATAACCTTGGCTTCCCTTAAAACTAAATTTCAGGAATTTGTGTTTGTTCGCTGTCTTTCACAATCTCTAAAGAAAACTACTGTATATAATATAAGTAAACTTTATAAGGAAAGCACATCTTGATTAAAAATGCTGACAATGTGGATTTCTGGTATATGTCTTTCACCTGACAACTTAAATACTTAAATATTCTTAAATATAGCATTTTCAGGGAATTTGAGAAAATAAACTTGTTTCTTTTCACACTCTCTATAATTAATGTAGTTTTGTATAAGTAAATAAATGAATGAATAAATAAAATGGTTCATCTGACATTTTAAATATTTAAAAATTGGAATTTGTCTTTCAAAAGCTAATTTCACAGCTGGTATTTTATGTTTACAAAATACACACAATTAAATGTTTTTTGAACAATTACAGCTTGATTGGAAATGACTAACAATAGAAATGTTCTGCTCACAACTGATATTTACTTTGACATGGTTTTTAATATGCAATTATTCATAGTTTTGGATAATTTTTTATGTTTGTAATATATTTTAAGATTAAAAGTCTCCAAGTCTGTTTTGTAGTGATATTAATATAAATCAGCCCTTGGGATAAAAAAAATAAATAAATCCCAAAATTGATTGATTAATTGATTGATTTACCTACCAAAAAATCCATCCCTTCTGTCTCGCTCTCTCTTTCTTTTTCTCTCACATCTTGACATTCTGGTTAAGGACATGGTCTTGAAGGAAAGGTGATGTGGGCGTTAATTGACATTTACATGTTTTCTTTCAGTATTACCTTTGAAAAGTGACTGAAACTTGACATTTATTTAGACAAGCACCTGTCAAGGAGAGTCAATGCTCTTTCATGAAGCCTTTATCATTGTTTCAGGACCGTCCCCTGAAGAAGGCCTTACACAGGAAGAAGTGTAAATAAACAAAAGGATATTTTAGTCTCATAGATCACCGGTCAATCATGAGCAATAATTAACTTTTTGTACCGATTGACTTTAGTGTTTGAAATGTCAATGATGAACTGCGAGACTCTTTTGAGGTGACGCCATGACTTCAATACAATGATTGGTGGATTAGATCTTAATTACTCCATTTTACCAGTTAATTTATAACGTAACCGCTCATTAAAATTATGTGGCGCTTTTTAGTGCATATTGACAGCGTCTAACCAGCACTAAAGCAGTCGTGGAACAATTACTTGTTCTTCAATTAAGCCACTTAAGCTCTTATCACGACTGCAGTCCCTCTATCCTGAAGCTCTACTGACTGTTCCCAACTATGTTCTTATGTGTCCACAGACGCTTCCAACCACGCAGTATGAGCTAGAGATTGTGGCGAAGGACATGGCAGGAAGTGAGGTGGGACTGACAGGAACTGCAACAGCCACCATCACCATCACAGACAGGAACGACCACGCACCCGAGTTTACACACTCACTGGTAGGAGGAACCTTTTTTTCTTTCTTCCTTTCTTTCTTAATGTTATTCATTGACTATACGTGACCTGCTCCATACTTTCAGTCATTGTGACCCAGTAACACAGAGTTTTATTCACTGAATGAAAAAGTGTCAGCTTTCTAATAATAGTTGTTACGTTTCTACTCCAAACTGGATATGAAGAGTTCATTTGCAAAAACCGATAAACTCCACTTTAAAAAAAATTAGCTGATTGCCGTGCACTATTCTCCACATATAGCGCAATCTGAACCCTAAACACGTTTTGTCAAAAAAGCCGGTTTATTACCTGTATTTGTTTAAGTTTTTATTACTTAATCAAAACAAGCCAACTGAAGTTTGATTGATATTACTTGGAATGCGCAATAAAAAAAAATTGATTTCTGGAAAAAATGGAGTTATCGGTTTTTGCAAATGAACTCTTCATATAATAATTTAAATGGCTGTCATAAACTTGTTTTTGAAAAAATGGCTACTAAATATTTCAAACAATTTTCTGACTATTTTTAAATGAAATTATAAGATTTATTTAAACAAAAATGTATTGCAAAAAAGTATCTTATGCTTACAAAGGCTGCATATATTTATTTAAAAATACAGTAAAAACAGTAATATTGTGAAACATTACAATTTAAAATAACTATTTGAATATATTTTAAAATGTAATTTATTTTCAGCAGCCAGTCTTCAGTGTCGCATGAACCTTCAGAAATAATTCTAATATGCTGATTTGCTGCTTAAGAATTTTTTTACTAACTATTAATAAACAGCAAATTAGGAGTTTGAGTCAAAAGTCATAGTTAATGGTTTGTTAATAGCAATAATTTGGACCTTGAGAGAAATTGTGACCCAATAAACTTACTTGGTTTTAGAACAGAGCCATGGAAACTATTGGACCATATGTAGTAATTGGGCTGTAATCATTCTCACTATGATGGTTCTTGACCTTGGAAAGAGGAAATTAAGGAAGGACAGCCAAGATATTCCCTATCACTCCTCACTACTTTGCTTCGAGACTTTGTCCATTGTGTGCAAATAGAGCCATAGCTCACTCAATATTTTTATGGATTAAATCATTTTGACTTCCACTCATTTTTTTTAGTTAATGAATGACCTTTTGGTTCTGCAAACAATCCTTCTTCATTATTAGTCTTAGCAAACTTGTCTCTTGTTCAGTTTTTCCCCTCTGTTAGAAAAGCAGCTAATATTTCTAGATGCCAGTGCTGGTGTGAGGTGAACAGTATTGTTAACAACAGTAGCAAAGTCAGTTTTAGCCTCCATATTATCTACGTGAAATTATGTCCCATCCCCTACTCTCCCAGCAATCCATTTCAAGAACCATCCATTGTCAATTCCCACAGCTACACCAGTAATTATTGATGGTCACGGATTCTTATTTCTGGATTTTATACTGTTTCTGGCTCATCTCTTCTCGCTATTTCTTACAGTTCCTCTGTAGAATATTGAGTCTCAAACTCATTGAACTGAAGTCATTTCTGAAAATGACTTTCGGTTTTAATGATATTTACGTTCCATTAACAAGTGCTATATATATATGAATGCGTAATCCTATGGGGAATGTAACATGTCTTTGACGTGAATTTACTCATCATAAGCTGCAGTTATACTACATCTGTTGCCATCTATATGTCATTTTCATATCCATCAAGAACAGACATATTCAGTTGAGGGATATTGACTTGATCATGTTGTAGGGATTTCATGAACAGGACACTGATACGCCACTGAATCACCATCATGAGGCTTCGAATTAATTCAATCAGGAGTCAACAAAGCTTTCTTTGTATCAGGACTGAAAAGCCAGTTCACAACATATAGAAACCCCGATGTCTTGTGACCACCAATGGATGGAACCATTATGTCCAAACAGGAAAAGGATGAGTAAATTAACTGATGCCCTCAGGAAATATAATTTCCAGGTCAAAACTTTTGCCAAGAGCAACGTTACCTCTCTAAGAGCTTACAAATTATCAAAGAACGTATTTAACGCACTTTCTGATACACAATGCACTACTAATATTGTCAAACACGCTGCAAAAATAACACTTTATAATAACATTTCTTAAGACACATCATTAAACATTTAACAGATCATTCATTCAAGTAAGATTAACACTTCAGTTACAAATTAGTATGCATAGAATATTCATATAAATTTATATTTGAACAGCTGACCTGTTAAGCACAATATAATTATACAAAGTTTTATCTCTGTATGTTTTGGACGTTTATTTCATATTAATATCAAAGCACCACTATACATTATTTTTCCAAGAAAATGAATGAGATAGCCATTCAATTAGAGCTTAAATTAATTTACTCAGAATATGCTAACATGGCATGTCAAGAGAAGGAAACCAGCTTCTAACACTGTGTAATCCTTTATCAAATCTGCAAAGTCATTTCAGCATATTTAGCGTGCATTAATATAAATTAATGTTTCTCATCAGTGTGTTTGACAGGACTGAGCAGTCTTTCCGTTTGTATAATGAAAACACCAGACCACATTATAGTTTAGCATATTTCATATTATGCTAATCTTTTCTTTGGAATCTCTTCATTTGCATTTCTGCATATAAATTGTTTACAAAACATGTTCGTCTCACAATGCACCAGATCACTTTGCCAGCTTGTTAGTTTTTTTGGCATGTTTATGCATTTGTGAATTTACTCATCATAAGCTGCAGTTATACTACATCTGTTGCCATCTATATGTCATTTTCATATCCATCAAGAACAGACATATTCAGTTGAGGGATATTGACTTGATCATGTCTTTATTTGTCACACAGTGTGAGCTTGAGTGCCTAGTATACATCAGTTTAGTTAGAGAGTTAAAATGAACATCGTATACTGGACAAATATATATAGCCAGTGAAACCCATGATTCTGGCTGGTGACCTATAGGTGAGATACTGATATTCTGTCTCATTAAGGCACGTTTTAAGCACTGAATACAGAGTAAAAGTAACAGCAACCCTTTCTAGTGCAACACATTTAATATTCACTGCTGAGAGAGTAAGAGAGTGAAAGATTTATTAACTATAACTTTCAATTAGCAGATATTAGCATGTTTACAGTTCTGTTGTGGAGGCCAAGTCAAGTGATATGTGGGCTGTTTGCTTTCATTTGTCTCATGGTTTTCATTACTTGGTTCACTGAATGGTTGTTATATTTGAAAGCCCTGTATTCAATATTTTGAATCCATTTGTGTTGAGCTTCTTATTGTTTGAGACTTTCAGTTACATGCGTAACTCTCATAACTTTATAGATTGAACCTTCAGCTCAAATTGGCGCTAAGAAAGCATTTGTAAAAATGCTCTGGAATCAAACACTACTCAGCAGAATTAAAAAAGCAGAGAACAGTAGTTTATCAGTCTTCACTTCATTAAAAGACAAATGATGAGCTTGTCAATTTTGTCGCTCAGTCGGGACTTTAAGCGTACTTGTTCTGATTTTGCAGCATTCATTTGAATGTAATTACCCAGACTTATACTCCTTTCAGTTTCATACTACAATATATGTATAGGGGTTGGAAAAGACCAGAAAAGAAACCCAGTTGATAAACATACACTTGATTTGATTAATTAAGTTTTCATACTTTTATTCTTCTGCAGATGAATCTACAATGAGAGTTGCTGACCGGTTGTTCATATTTCAGCATAGTTTTATGTATATTTAATAGATGGAAATAGTGGTCACATATTTGTTTGGATGGTATTGTTGTTTAATACATAGGCCAATTGTTAAAATACATTTATTCTCCAAAAATACTTGATCATAAAAAGTCTGTGTAAACACATTTTGTTGCAAGATTTTTTTATACATTACTGAAATTACCTCATTACTTGGTAATGGAATTCATTTTATTACTCTGTTTTATGTATATTTAATAGATGGAAATAGTGGTCACATATTTGTTTGGATGGTATTGTTGTTTAATACATAGGCCAATTGTTAAAATACATTTACATTCCAAAAATACTTGATCATAAAAAGAGTAATAAATTGAATTCCATTACCAAGTAATGAGGTAATTTCAGTAATGTATAAAAAAACACATTTTGTTGCAAGATTTTTTTATACATTACTGAAATTACCTCATTACTTGGTAATGGAATTCAATTTATTACTCTCCAAATGTTTAAAAGAATGGTTAATGGAACCAAAACATGAATCTAACTGAATTAAATGTTGAAATGCATTTGAGATGCAGTCACTTTGATTTTAGCACACTGAGATATGGCTTCATTGGATCTGTTGGGAAAATAAATGATTTTTTTAAATTGTACTGTCACACACCATTACACGCATATAAATGTAGTTTCTACCTAGTCAAATTATAACACTACATAAATATTTCAAGATGAACAGAATCACAGTTTTAAATGTTTTATATTTTAGTCTTTTTAATTAACATAGCAATAAATTGAGTGAAACAGAATGATGTGGGAATGATTATCTTTTTATTTTAACACTTAACAAAATAAATGACATTTTGATGTCTCCCACTATCAAATGTACAGTTATTATTTATTTATTTGTAATATTGACACTTTCCTAACTGATTAAAATTGATAAATACTGATAAACACTCATTTTTGTGTCACAAACTGCATCCTGTATAGACTTAAAACAATTCTGTTCTCTTAATAGAAGATGATTCCATTTAACATTCCATCTTCCATCCTAAATGTAACACTACAAGCCATAACTCCAAGATTCTTTTATGAGTCCCATCTGTCCTGCGAAGTCCAGCTGGTAATTAATGAACTACAGAAGACATGTCCTCATAAATAAAATCAGCTGTGTAAGGCAATTTGTGAACATTCAGGAATTCTCATTTGATCTCAGGACACGCACACACATATATATGTCCTTAAGGATGAAGTAAATGAAGTAACGTGTCACTTATAGACATTGCTAGATAACAGAAGGACAGACAAGTCTGTTATCTGTATGTAAAAATGTCTACTTGCAAATCTGTCATAGTAGGTAGGAAATGAGCAAATAGGCTCACAGTTTGTGTACTATATGTCCTTATATGTATGCAAGATTAGAATTAGCGCATCTCAAATTATAGTGTATTTAAAATAGTATGCTTAAGGTGCCTAGATGGTGTACAGTAAGTATAAATGTAAAAATGATAAATTCCTTTAAAGGAATAGGTCAAACAAAAATGTAAATGTTCACTGTTTACTCACTCTCATGTCATTCTGTCTTCTATGGGACACAAAAGAAGATATTCTGAAGAATGTTTCAGTTGTTTTTGAGACATTTTTCTATTTCATTTTGTGTTTCACAGAACATAAGTACGTTTTACAGCGACATGAGGGTGAGTAAATTAATTTTGGGGTGAACTACGCCTTTAACATATTTTCCATATTTAGATCCATTCTTCAGACCTTCCCTCACAATCAGCACTAAAAATCTGGATGGTCCTTTTTTATGTTTTTATAATGTGTTACCGTAAGTTTTGACAAAATAACCCATACTGTAGGGGTCTCTGGCTCCTGATGAAGGGCCGTCAGACTGTAGAACATCTCAGTATGTCACTCTGAGAGGCTCTGAAGTGAAACTGTGTGATTGAGGTTACCTGTGGCATTAAAAGGCACCTGTATTGACTTCCACAGTCACATCAGGAGAGACTCTTCACACGACTCTCGCTCTCTGAAGGCTTCTGGAGTGCTTTCACCTCAAATGCGTTCCCAGTTTAGCTGAAGCAAAGCGTTCGTTTCTAGAATCTTGTTAAGCTGTGAAAACAGCGCACAGCTTTTTTCTCACATTCCCGGTTTTAGATGTGCAATTTGAGACGTGTAAGTCAGGCAGAGTTTCTCGAAAGGTCATGAATGTTGATTTGATTCCATGAACAGATGTCGAGACGAAGGGGGGTGGGGTTTACAGTATCAGGTGTGAATTTTCTGAGCTATTTGTTACTAAAGCAGTAGCACAGCTCAAAACGAATCTCCAATGATGCCTTCACACTGCACTACATTACTGATAATGAATTGCATGCCAAATAATCCCAGTCATTCATGGCTTCCGGGTCTCACCACATCAGTGCCTCTGTAGAAAGTGATTTATCTTTCTCTGGCCACATGCTTTCTCCCTTCCTCACTTTCCCTGTGTTCTGGTGCTGGTGGGCTTTGACTAGGCGACATCTACCTCACACACACAAACCCACCCCGTTCCCTCAGTTTTGGGGTCTAGCCTCGGGGTTGATAACTTCTCTGTTTGTCACACTGCTGGTTGCTTTGTGAACTTAGAGGGATTGGGGTCTTATCAGTGGTGTGGCAGGGCCAGGGTATCAGCAGCCAACAAAGATTGAATACATCAATCTGACTGCTTCACTGCCCCAGATGATTAAATGAAAAACGACCAGTCAGCGATGTGAGGATGCATAGCGTGAAGCTGTGTGGACATATTCGCGTCCCTCAGTAAACATTTGTGACAACCTTTGTTTAATTGTTTATTCCACACATGATAAAATCTTGGTTGATAGCGGGAGAGTATCTCTCGCCACTGTGATTTTGACAGTGATACACCTGCAGGGCTCACTGTAGACACAAGGCTCTCATTGGAGCTGAAGTAATATGTAAGTGATGTAATCGCTTCGTGGCCTTCAGCAGACAGGTGCAATCTCATCTCCTTCGAGACACCCACAGGTTTTAAGGATACGGTGAGCTGGGCTTGTGTTTCAGAAATGAAAAAATGAAATGGAGATCTATTTTCAAGAAAGGATGAACCGTGGCTTATATGTAAGGCTGACTCCAGGAGTTTTTTTTTTTCCTTCTCTCTCTTGTAAGGAACAAAATCACCGGGTTCTTATATTACTAAATAAGATATTCTTGGGAAATGGGCCTTAGAAATGAAAAATCTTTATTTTCAGGTGTAATAAAATGAATGAGGCTAGAAGTCACCACCTGCATCTACTGCCTGATATGTCTACAGCAGATTGTGGTAGCAGAACATTTTCACACGTAATGTGAAAAAGTGAGAAACTAAGCGTGAATGTTGTCAACGTAGATGTGCCTTCATGACATTAAGGATTTTCTTTACTGTTAATACTGGATGATTCACTACTGTGGCTCAAAAGCAATAAGCATTAATTTAGAGACAGGGCCTAGCAGCAGTACTTCAGTTCCATGGGGGTTTAAACTACTTAGCTTCGCTTTCTAAACTTCTTTAATTCATCCAGCCACCTAGATCCAGCAGCACCCTCTTTAGGATGCTGATGACCTTTGCATCTCTCCCCCTATACCCTCCCCACTGGACAGCTCTTATAAAGGGAGTGCATCCCTGAGGCATAGAGGGGGTGCTCACTTCACAAGCCACTAAACAGAAATGATAGCAGAGCTGATGGGGAAAAAAGCTCATCTGGCCTTTCTAGGATAACTTCATCTCCCCAAACAGGCCTGTGACATTGGGTTGGATTGAGCAAGGACTATGGAGATTTCCAGCACTCTGAATAGAGTGGCTATCCTCCAGTGACAAAACAGAACAAGAGCTGTTTCATATAGGCTTAGCTTAAGCCTTATCTTTGACAGAGGGACAGAAAGAAGGGTAGGAGAGAGGTGGATGTAAGACAGAGATTCATCATGTACAAAACAAGGAAGGAAGGACTAAACAGGGATTGAATTGATGCAGCCGTAGGTAGATCAGCGCTTCTTTGATTACTCAAGGTGGTGCGCGGTTAGCTGAAAACAATAGGCACCTGTCCCACTGGTTGTGTTAATCTCTGTAAACATAAGAGCCACAATTGTGAATATCTAGTCAAAGCATTCATTTCCAGTTAAATGAATTCATTTCTACAACCAGCAACTCCTCCACTGCTTATTCTGTCTTATTATTTGAAGAGACTGGAAAGAGAATTATTGATGTTGATTACAGACTACAAATTCATGTCAATTTACATGTGATATGATGAATTCTAAAGTGTTGCTGTAATGTGATTTCTTGGTTTTCAAACATTTGGAAATGTTTGACCGATCAAACTGCCTGTGCTGTAGTTCCAGGCATCAGTGAATGAGGGATCAACTGGGGTGGTAGTGAACCTGACAGTGGATGACAGAGACGACCCCGCCACTGGAGCCTGGAGAGCCATCTACTCCATCATCAATGGAGATCCCAACCAGAACTTTGAGATACAGACCAACCTGGACAACAATGAAGGGATGCTGTCAGTGGTAAAGGTGCGCAATGTATTTTTCAGTTACTTGATTGCCTTTTAATGGTGAAGGCATTAAGATTGCCTTATGTGGCTTGAACCTATAAAGTTTAGGTTATCAATTGAGACCCTACAAACTACTTACTAAGTGTTGATTGTTAACTAAAACTTTAAAAGTTCAAGCCCAAAAAGGGGACCTTCGTGAGCCGCTAATATAGGATTTGCAAGCAAGCCAATTAACTGCAGAGGTAAAGTGGTTGTTTTAGGGTAGGGATGCCCAATACTGCTCCTGGAGGGCCACTGTCCTGTAGAGCAGAGGTCTTCAACCCTGCTCCTGGTGACCCACCGTCATGCAGAGTACAGCTCCAACCCTAATCAAACACACATGAACCAGCTAATTAAACTTTTCAGGATCACTTGAAGGATACACAGGCAGGTGTGCTGAAGCAGTTTGGAAATATACTTTGCAGGACGGTGGGTCCCCAGGAGCAGGGATGAAGACCTCTTCTGTAGAGTTTAGCTCCAACCCCAGTTAAACACACATGAACCAGCTGTTCAAGGTCTTACTAGGCACACTAGAATCTTCCAGGCAGGTGGGTTGAGGCAAGTTGGAGCTAAACTCTGTAGGACAGTGCCCTTCAGGACCAAGTTTGGACACCCCAGTCCTAAAGGGTCCACTTTCTGTAGAGCAGGGGTGTCCAATCCTGGTCCTGGAAGGCCAACATCCTGTAGAGCAGGGGTGCCCAAACTCGGTCCTGGAAGGCCGATGTCCTGCAGAGTTTAGCTCCAACCCTAATTAAACACACCTGAAGCAGCTAATCAAGGTCTTACTATGCATACTAGAAACTTTCCAGCAGGTGTGTTGAGGCAAGTTGGAGCTAAACTCTGCAGGACACCGGCCCTCCAGGACTGAGTTTGGGCACCCCTGCTGTAGAGTTTAGCTCCAACTTGCACCAACACACTTTTCTAGAAGTGTCTAGTAATCATGAGGACCTTGATTAGCTGTTTCTGGTGTTTAATAGTGGCAGATAAAATATTGGCCAACCCAAATAAATCACATCTGAACCAGCTGTTTAAGGCAGGGTTTCTCAAATCTTGCCCTGGAGGGCCAATGCACTGCAGAGTTTAGCTCCAACCCTGATCATACTCACCTACCTGTGATTTTCTAATGATCCTGAAGACATTGATTAGCATACTCAGGTGTGTTTAATTAGGGGTAGATCTAAACTCTGCAGGAAAGTGGATCTCGTGGACCAAATTCGAGGATTCCTGATTCAAGGTCTTCATGATTACTAGAAACCTCAAGGCAGGTATCTTAGAGCTAAACTCTGCAGGAAAGCAGCCCTCCAGGAGGAGGATTGGATGCCCCTACTCTTGTTCCTGTTTTAAAAATATGCCATACGTTGCTTTTGACAAGAAAAAATTTACTAATTGAAAAATAAGGGTAAAGAGTAATTCGTCTGGTATTCGTTAGCTAATTGCTCTTACATAATTCCTTTTGTCTTTCTCAGCCTCTGGACTATGAAAGTTCAATGTTTCACACACTGCTGATAAAAGTGGAAAACGAAGACCCTCTGGTTCCTGACATTGTGTATGGCCCCAGCTCTACAGCGACAGTTTACATTACAGTTATGGATGTGAATGAAGGACCGGTGTTCTTCCCAGATCCTCTGGTTGTCATCAGGAGAGAAAATATTCCCGTTGGAAGCTTTGTTGCCATGCTGAACGCTACTGACCCAGACTACCTACAAACGCAGAGCATAAGGTTGGTAAAGTATGACTATGGTCCTCAGTCTTCCTTTGGTCATATAATGCTGCAGAGACTGTTGGGTAGTCTTTAACTGTGATTTGTCTCAAAAGGTTGTGTCGAGGGAGCATCACTGGCACAAAGGGGAAGCTCATGTGCACCGTTCTAATTTATATAATTACAAATGGGACCAAGTGCACCATTTCCAGAGCCAATAATGCTTATGTTCTGTTTCCGTTACACTGCTTCTGTGCTAGACATGGGAGGGATAACTTTTAGAAACACTGAAGCAAATGTCACATACATAGTTTACACATACACAGACATTCTTATTGGATTCTGACAGGGTAGTTTGCGATGACAGCACAAACTAATCAAAGCCTTGGACGAGCAGGATAGCATGACCCCTGTCACTTAGACATGTCTCAGTGTGGTTATTCTTGTCTTACCGTTCTTTGTCCTGCTTCCAGTATATTTGCTGTGTTCTCAGTTATGTTTGACATGTGAGCACACATCTCTGCACGAGAGAGTTTGACCATCTGTGCAGACATTCATCTTGCTGCCCAACTACATGATTGACCAAGTACTTGGAGCCACTACCTCTAAAAACATTATTAGAGACTTGTGACAGATCATTACTTTAATGTAACTTTTAACTTTCCTTGAAGCCTCATTACCTTGTCAATAAGGTAATGCAAAAATACAAAAATATTTGCATTTATGTATTTGACAGATGCTTTTATCCAAAGTGACTTACATTGCATTCAAGCTGCACATTTTTTCAGTTCTTGATCTCCCTTGGAATCAAACCCAGGACCTTGGTGCTTATAGCTCCACAAATGTTTGAGCTACAGGAAAGCTAATGTTTTAAAATCAAAAATCAGTTGTGTGCTTGAGCACATTTTCTCACACTCTTCTTCTATCCCTCCTTTGTTAATTCCCTCAACCTTCTTTGCTGTAGATGTGGTGTGTACACATTTGCATTTGTTATGTGATCTCAGTGTAAGCTGTGCCACGCTTGTTCAGATCAGGAGAATTTAAACAGGCTCCTGTGATTCGTCGTGTCCGCTGAGCGTGTATGAAACTCACAGTATGAAACTCGTTGTGCCGCTGTGATCATGTGCTCTGCCATTATTACCGCTCCGTCCTGCTAGTTAGAGCGAGCCCTCCTCATCACGAACCATATGAGCTCTCTCCCTTCTCTTTGTCATTCTGTCCTCTCTTCATTCTTCATCTCTTCTATATCCGTCCTCTCACTGCCTGCCTCACCTCTTTTGATCTCCTTTTGCCAGTAAAAGGCCCTTTGAAGTACCATAGCTTTCACCTGAGGCTATAAGTGGCAGGACTGAGTAAGAAAAAAAGAACACGCTGCAGCAAAAATGAAAAGGAAGGACAGAGGGAAAGCTTGAGAGAAGCTGTCTGTCTTTTTTTTTATCTAGTGTTCTAGTATCTATCGTCTGTCTGTCTGTCTGTCTGTCTGTCTGTCTGTCTTGTTCTAATATCTATCATCTTTTGGTATGTTTATCAGTCTGTCTGTCTGTCTGTCTGTCTATCTGTCTATCTATCTGTCTTGTTCTAGTATCTATCATCTTTTGGTATGTTTATTTATCTATCTATCTGTCTATCTGTCTGTCTGTCGTTCATTCTGTTGTTCTATCGTTCTGTCAGTCGGTCGGCCTGTCTGTCTGTCTGTCTATCAGTCTATCATTCTATAATTCTGTCATTCTATTGTTTTGATTGCAAAGTTTGCCAAAGATTGCCCCCTAGCAAGGGCAAAGAGTACAAAAGAAAGTGAAACCCCATTGATCTGTCTTTCTACCTGTGTCCCATGGTACTTCTTAAGGACTGCATTGTAAAAGATATGCAATCAGGCATCCTAGATAAAAGACAAAAAATTAAAATGGCTGCAGAATTAGTAGACTTATCAAGAACTACAGATTGTGGAATTGTTATTGTGAACAACAAGAGTATTATAGCCATTATAGACCTTTGATTTAAAGCCTGAAGAAATGCTGTTAAAAGATCAAGCTAAATAAAAACTGTTGTAATTGTTTATATAGTATTAGTTTTTATTCTAAAAACATAGGAATGGTTCTGCTTCTAAGAGAAAATAAAACATCCATTGTTAGGTCTTGTTTGATGTCTGATTCTATTCCTTTTAATGTATCCTCTAATTTAGTTTGAATATTCTAGATTTTCATTTGAACTGACAGAAATGGAAACGATTTGTCCATACAGACATATTGTTCTCTGGATTTATCATAAAATTGCTTGTACAGGAACCACAATGCATAAGAGTGCTTTTCACATCCTGCCAGTTTTATCACTCTATTGATAAAAGATAAAAGGAAAATGGTCTAGAGGTATTTATTAATTCGAGTTTGTTTGTTTGCTATTTATCGATTAAATCTTTTTGGTGAATTACAGGAAATTTCCAGATCCAAGAATGGTCTGATTGTTTAGGCTCTAATAGCAGTCCATGCATTTTGCTTGATATTTTTGTGAAATAAAACACACTTCAGGATCATTATGCTTTTCAATGGCTCTTTGTTATAGACATGTTTGGAGCTCTCATTTGAGCTCAAATCAGTCTTTATGCACCGTTCCTCTGAGTGCTCCTCTGAATGAGTAATTCAGAGGAGCATGTCAGACAAGGTTAAGATTGTGGGGTCTCTGATGTGTTTGCTCAAAGGTTTTTAGAGTTTTCTTCCATCTCCACCCCTTTATTTAGCTCTGTCAGGCTTGTCAGGATAAGGTGAGCTGTGCATCATTGCTAGCCTGAGGGAAATCACAAACACAGACTATCAGAATTATGGGAAGAGTCGTTGGGTGCAAGCTCCCTAACCGCCACAGGTCGTTAGGAGTGATGCTGAGGAGATGTCTGTGAAATACACTGGGTAGAATTTGTAAAATAGATTAAATTCTATTTGCATTAGATTGTTAACAAAGTTTTTGTTGTTGAAACAGTGGTTGCTTTCGCAAATACTACCACCAAGGTTTGGTCTTATACACTCGCTTTTAAGTTTCAGTGTCATATTTTTATAACACCGAAAGATACTACACTTCAGTCAGTCATTGTTATTTCTGGAAATACTAGTAGTTTGTAGCCCATATCTGCTTCTCTTAGTACTTTTTTTTTTTTTATGTTCAGCTTTTGGGTACAAGAACAATTGAGGGTGCAAACTTTTTCATCTACCCATTACAGTTTAGTCTTTGTTTTTTTTTTTTTTTTGCATGATTTTTCCATCTGTTCCATAACAATCAATACATAGGTATTGGGTATTTTAGTATTCCTGCGCAAAACAAAGAGGATCTTTAATGAGCACCGTCATATCTCAGTGTCTGTATGGAATATTATAATAGCAGGTCTTGGGTAACGGTTGTTCCCCTGCAGAGTACCATTCACAGTCAAAATGTAGCGCTTTCCCCTGGATCAGTGCATAAATCCCAGTCCAATTCAGCTTCAAAGCTGTCTTTGAGTTGATCTTGCTCCAAAAAAAAAAAAAAAAAGTTTCAGAACAGCCCTGTATACATAATTCTCAGTTTGTTCCTCCCTTTGGCTGTGCCGCATTTTAAAACTCTGAGGAAAGGAGGAGAAAGACACTGAAAAGACGGCTGGAGCCTGTTTGTGTAGGGAATTTCTCCCATCTCTTTATATACCGCATAGTCAAGATCAAGACACCTTATTCCTGAAGACACTTATTATTTACATGTTCTATAGCTTCCATGTTCTACAGCTACTAGGAATTTGCCACAATGTGCTAAGTATTAGATATATTTCTAATTTAAAAAATCTATAGAATGTAAACATTTACTATTTACTTTTTTTTAAATACACTACCATTTAAAAGTTTTAGAACACCCACTTTTTCAGTTTTTATCTGACATTTATTAATAATTCAGATTACTTTGAGATTAAATCACATCAAAGAAAAAAAATAAACAGAACAAAACAGAAACAATAAAATGTTGTAGATTAAAAAAATATTAATGGAATCTTTGTGTAAAACAAATATAATTAAATTCTAAATGCATAAAACCAAGCCCCTACATTCTGAAATGCATCACATTATGGGTTGTGAACAGCATTTCATGTTGACATTAACTCATTGCGTATTAATTTATTAAAAAGAGAAATGTTCTTTAAATGTACTGCAGCTGAATTAATTCAAGGCCTTTTGTATGATTTTATGAGAAACAGTTTCAATGCATGTTAAATGATGATTCACAATTCATTCTACACAGCATAACAATTCCTCATCTGACTGTAATATCAAATATCTATTCACATTTTAAAGCAGATTTAAATGGTAATATTGTATTGGTGCACATTTATTTCTCCATATGCGCGTTAGAGTGTTCGTAAGAAATAAAAAATAATGTTAATGGATGTATCTTTGTCAGCAGTGAAAGCTGTTAATTTATGCCACTGCTTTGGACACAGCTGTGCAGACACGGTATCATCTGTGCTGATTTAGTGAAACACTACACAACCTGCACTACCATGCTTGATATATCAAATGCTCATCACTTTGTTTGTTTGTTTAGTGATGTTAAGTTGTTCCTGACATTGCTGTTCACTCCTTAGTGCAGGCTGGGAAAGTTATAGTGATAGTGACATTTAATGAGATGCAGAACATGTATTTCTTTCCTCTCGCCCCTTTGCTCTCCTGACCTACAGGATGTGACTGAGCTACTCCCTCCTTCGTGTGATCTGCTTCCGTTGCACCCTTCTCTCATTAGTTGTTTTGGAACTGCAGTGCTCAGCAAGTACTGAAAGATGACAGGCCAGTTTTCTTCTCATTAGAGCAGAGGATCTCAACCTTTGTATCTTCAAGGTCACCTAATGTCAAAGGTCCCCTCTATTAAACTAAAATAAGTTAATTTTGTTAGTGCATGTTTTTTAAGAAGACAAAATTAGACATTCACTGTAACATAAACTCACTTGCTTTGCTCAGCTAGCCTAAAACTTATTAAAGGAAACACGGTTAAAAATCACTTGAGAAAGGTAATAAAACTAAATTTGCAAATATGTTTTAGATCGGCTGAAATTTGTTGGCAGGACAAATGACAAATTTGTCAATTTAATTTCCCAAGGTTCTGTGCTGCCAAAAAATGTTGAAATGAGAACTCAAAATACACGTAAATGTACATGCTCTTGATTTACTCCAGATAAGTCATTTTTTATGTAGAACTATACCTTCGTATTTAGAGGAATTGGCATTTTTAATATAACATAAATTAGTTTAAATGATTTTAAGACATCTTGCTGTCCCAGCTTGTGTAAATGTAATTGGGTTTTTTATGGTGTTGCAATGACACATAATCCATTTAGATGCATAATGTTTTTGTAATTGCACTTGACTTGATTGTTCCTATAGTGCATTATGTGGGTGCTGTGGGTTTGACTTTGTATATGTTAATGTCTCTTTGTGTGTATGTGGTCGAACCATTAATTAATCACCAGTGTTAAATTAACTCTTTTGTAGAGTTAAGTTTAAGTTTGCTGTAATTTGTACACGTTGATTAATCACCAGTAATTGTATGTGTGTGCACTGTTTATCTGGAGGTCCCTCTTCCTCTATTCAACAATGCAATACTGTAGTATGGCTGTCTGTTTTAATTAACGACAACTCTGCTGCCTTCACATCTCGGGAAACTCAGAGGACCACAGCGACCCCTTATTCTACCGAGTTCCTGGAACTTAAAGATTGTCTTAAAAAATAAATAAAACAACTATGCGGCATTCAGAATAATCTCTTGTGAGCTGCACTGAGAGTTTGGTGACAGCGGAGGAGGGAAGAGTTTGGGCTGGTTCATGTCAGGTCTCGCTTACTCTGCAGTGGCTGCTCAAAAGAATAACTGCACTCAGAAAAAACTGAATTAATTGTGATAAATATGAAGACGCTTGGCCTCTGTGACTCCTTTCTTTATGGGAGTTAACCATTTCTCACACAGAAACAAGATACGGTTGGTTTTCCTCATTAGTTCCACAGTGTCAGATATAATTCCAAGCTAGTTTCTTATCTAATTTCCTCGCACAGGGCCAGTGAAGTCCTCATGATTGTTTTTTACATTTTATTGAATGCTGATATGTCAAATAATTCAGATTTAATATTGACAAAGTGTATTTAATTTAAACAGCCTAGACCCACGTTTTGATATTTGACCTCTGTTTTACAATAGAAAGGTTGTTGGTAAGAGATAGTACTTTCTTTACTTACTTTTGAGTGATTCCTCTTTGTCTTGATTGTTTTTCCAAAATAATTGGTAAATAATATTAATAAACTTAATTAAACATCATGTTACTCAGTTATTTGCTACCATTCAAATGTTTGGGGTCAATATGATTTTTTTCTATTTTAATATCAAAATGTAATTAATTCCTGTGATTGCTGAATTTTCAGTCTTCAGTATTACATGATCCTTCACAAATCATTCTAATATGCTGTTAGACTAATAATATTTATTAATATTTTTTTTGTGTGGAAACCATGATTGATATTTGTCTAGGATTCTTTTATGAATAGAAACAACAGCATTTATTTAAAATAGAAATATTTAGTAACATTACTATATTACTTACTTACATAAGCAAACATGTCTTTACTGTTACTTATAAACAAGTTAATGCATCCTTTGCTGAATAAAAGTGTTTAAAAAAAAATCGCACTGGCCCTAAACTTTTGAATGGTAGTATACATACAGTACATATATCCGGCGCAGAATAGAGTACACATTTAAAGTTCTTTCAGCCAATAGAATCACTTTGGGGTCTGAGGGGAATAGGAATCTTTGAAGGGAAAGAAACTTGCAAAACTCTGATTGTGTGCCGCAGGAAGCCATTTTGGCTAATTTTCATGCAAATTCATAAAATATAGGCTTGTCCTACGGAAATAGACAGACTGCAACAAAACTGTGTCTGATCTCTCTTTCCTCTTGACATTAATAATGAGTAACGTGGTATTAGTCTAGGGAACAGTTGTGAGAGACAGTCATTATGCGGTTAAATAATTAAAACTATCCAAAAGGTGCCAACAGGAAAGACTGTGAGTGGCAAGGCCTCTCTGAAGCATGGATAAATTGGTTTTCTCTGACTTAATTACAGGGTTATGATTTTCAACCGATGCAAAGAGCTGCTTTTTGTGCCTTATTATGATAATAAATTAGATTTTATGTATTGCATTGCTGAGGCATGATAATTTATGGAAATGAAGCCGAGGTTGTTGTTCCTGTTACCTCGGTTATACAGTTCAGTTCTCAGGCAGTGAGCTCTTAAAAAAAAAAAGTGTGAAAGAGATAGGGGATATATCTGGGAGTGTGTGTGGTGTGTCCGTACACTTGACTGCTGATACCACACAAAGAGCTTTGATGATTCTCACAGTCTTTGCTTAAGCTTACAGTAATCAAGTGAACGTTTGTCTGAACACATGCTCCTCAATCCTCAGTGGCTGAATAAACTTTGCACAGCTTGGCACATCTTTGCTTATGTGAGTCTCAGTTGGAAACACCATTGTTCTAAGAGGTCCTAGCATCACGTCCTGTCCAGCTAAATTGCCTCCCTCTAACCAGGGGGTACTTAAGGAGGTTCCAGATGGTACATAGACCTACACGCTCAGGAAAAAAGTACGGAACTGTCACTGGGGCAGTACCTTTTCAAAAGGTGCTATTATGTACTGTATATATATATATATATATATATATATATATGTGCTGTGTGATAAAACTGCACATTTTAGAGTTGCCTTTTATTGTGGCCAGCCTAAGGCACACCTGTGCAATAATCATGCTGTCTAATCAGCATCTTGATATGCCACACCTGTGAGGTGGATGGATTATCTCGGCAAAGGAGAAGTGCTCACTAACACAGATTTACACAGATTTGTGAACAATATTTGAGAGAAATAGGTCTTTTGTGAAAAAGTCTTAGATCTTTGAGTTCAGCTCATGAAAAATGGGGGCAAAAACAAAAGTGTTGCGTTTATAATTTTGTTCAGTGTGTGTATATGTATATATATATATATATATATTTAAGGTACTAGTATGTACCATTTAAGGGTGCCACCACAGTGACGGCTCACACTTTTTCTGAGAGTGTAAAACAGAAATTATGATTTTTTTTTTAAATCTAATAATAACAAATGATATAATTGCAGATATATAAAATATTGTAACAATGCAATTGCTAACATGATATAACAATAATTGTACAGCATTTATTAACTTTGGTTAATGGTGTTAATTTCCATATACACTGCTTTCTGCATCATTGAGCCAGTAGGTGGCGACAAACTCAATGAGTTAGTCATTGACTACGTTTACATGGACATCGGTAATCTAATTATTTTTCCTTATTCTAAATAAGACAATATTATGATTAAGGTGTTTGCATGAGTTGCTTTTAGAATATTCCTTTCATGTTCCTGTTTTACGTGTCAGTACATAGATAATGGTACACATCATCACGTCCCCATGCAATGCCATCCGACGTCCCCTCCATAATTTCATGTATAAACATATAGTTTGTCTTCGTTACGATGTCATATACAGTTTTGGGTGTTTAATTTTTATTTTTACGAAAGCTTTAAGTGCAGTTAATTATTTGTCATGCTATATGTGCAAGCAGATGATGGCGTTGTTAAAGCCATGCTCTTTTGTTTGCCGTCAAACGGTTGACCACTGCCATGTGTATCCTGTCGCAAAGTGCAGCGAAAAGTCCTACACGACGGTAATAGTGTGATTAAGGTGTGTCAATGTCTATACTGCACTTAGATAATGCGACTGAAATAGGAATACTCCACATGTCTTAATTCGATTTCTTTTTAATTCGAATATGACTTTAGCCGGATTAAGATAATCAAAAATCTGTTTACATGGTTGATTCTTAATCAGAGTATTGTCTTAATCATGTTAAAATCGGATTATTGTTGTCCATGTAAACGTACTCATTGAGTCATTCTTTCTACCAAATCGTTCAGAACAAGTATTCATTTAGGAATAAAACAAGTGTCTTCATCAGTTGGTCAGTGAATCATTCCCACAATTGGTTCTATCAAAACACGGAATCATTAATGTGCGACATTACATGAGTGAATCTTTGAATCATTCCCTCAAGCAGTTTGTTCAAAACACAGATTCATTCACTATCTGTTTCTTGAAGACAACAACATTTTTTGCTGTGGCTTTGCTTGGAACTTTTTTTTTTTTTTTTTTGAAAAGAGCAGAAATAACTGGCAATCTTGTGACCAAAAATTGATATTGCATGTAAAACAGATAAAGACATTAGTACTGCTTAAATATATGTTGATTTATATTAGTTAACATAGCATTAACAAATTATTTATCTAAATACATGCATATGTATAATTATTATGTTATATAATTTGTCATCACAAGAATAATTGCATTTAAAAGTATATTAAAATAGAAACATTTTAAAACGTTTAAATTGTAATAATATTTCACAATATTAATGTTTTTACTGTATTTTTTATCAAATAAATGCAGCCTTGGTGAGGATAAAAGACTGCTTTTAAAAACATTTTAAGCATATAAAATATTAAAGTATATATGTAAATATTTGGTAATATAAATGGAGTTTATACTTTGAAATATAAGTAGCTTGCAACTTGACAAGCTGCCTTTTCAAAGTTGATTACCCAACCCTGGAGAAAGTGTGTGTGTGTGTATACTGAACCTGTGAAGGCTGTCAGAGGGTTAAGCAACAGAGTGAGATGAATGGACGGTGAGCGACAGTCTGAACTTTAACGAGCTGTTAATGGACAGGCTGGCAGAACGGACTGCACCCACAGAAGGGGTCTGATTCCCTCTGAGTCTGACCATGGCTGATTGATGGGCCGTCTCCCCCGTTTATATTTTCCTGCCTCCCTGTCACATTTATTTCCTTTGTACAGCTCTTTCTGCCAATATGAAACCGAAATATCTGCAGGGGTGACAACGGCAATTTGTCGCAGACACGAGAGCGGAGGGAGAGTTTATGGCACAGCTGTTTTTCATCAACCTCTGCATCTTCGCACACTGATCTGGGGTCCGGCGGATGCACATCTGGGAGTTGAGTTCAGTTTAGCTAGTGGGAATGAATCCCACAGAGAGATGAACTTAGAACGAGTATGATGCTGAGTTTGGGAAAGGCCATTTTCTTTGTTTTTCTCCCTCATTTTTATTATATCTTCACTCAGAAAGAGATGTCCAGTTCCAAACCACACTGCAATCGAATTTCAATGGCTAAAAGTAATATCCTAATGTGTGCATCCATCCTATTTTACAAACACAGGACGGTCAGCATTAGCGTAAGTTTGCCACTTGCTCGTCCCTGCAGATGTATGTTTTCTGATAAAGAGGCCTGTTTTTTTGGGCTATAGCATGAAACTCAGCTCAACGGAACAGTAAAAAGAGAGCACACATTAATATTTGAGCAAGGTTTCACATCAAGTCTAAAGTTTCAGCACAAAAAAAGCTCAAGAATATGTGTGTGTGTTATCTTTATTTGCTTATTTATTACAATTTCATTTAATGCTGTTAGTGGCACAGACGTTGTGCACTTTAAATCCACCTTTTATTATTTGCTTCTATGTAACATGGATCTTTATTGGAGAAATCATTGGTTTACACAGTCCACAGTTCAATGTGTGAGGCAACATTGGTTTCTCCTCACATAGATCCACTCCTGAGCACAGACCAGGAATAAAAGGAGCAGAATTTATGTACAAAGATGCCAAAATGACCCTCCTGCAGCAGAGAAGCTGTTTGCTGCTTTCCCCTGTTTTCTATTAGAAGGTAACGTGGAGAAAAGCCCCTCTGGCCTCCGTGCCGTCTCAGTGATACAGAAGCATAAATATGCACCACACCACGGGCCCTCTCCATGCCTGACACATCATGAAAGGGTGTAAGGAGTAAAAAGTATATGAAAAAGTGGCTCAAGGAGAGGCATTTCTTACATTTTAGATTGTGGTGAAGAAGAATTGGTGTTTTTTTTTTCTTTGTGGGTTGAAGGCCAATGTCCTAACCTGGTGAAGTGAGCTTGTATGTTTTGTGAGCAGTTGCTATTGTGCACTTGTGGCCGAAATAGAGGTTGTTGTTTTTTTTCTTTGTGGGTTGAAGGCCAATGTCCTAACCTGGTGAAGTGAGCTTGTATGTTTTGTGAGCAGTTGCTATTGTGCACTTGTGGCTGAAATAGAGGTTTTTGGTTTTGTCATTAGGAAAAGCAGCCGGTTGCATAAAATGCTTAGACTAGTCTTACAATTAAGTCATCCCCCCCCCCCCCAATTGTGGTGAAGAAGAATTGGTGTTTTTTTTTTCTTTGTGGGTTGAAGGCCAATGTCCTAACCTGGTGAAGTGAGCTTGTATGTTTTGTGAGCAGTTGCTATTGTGCACTTGTGGCTGAAATAGAGGTTTTTGGTTTTGTCATTAGGAAAAGCAGCCGGTTGCATAAAATGCTTAGACTAGTCTTACAATTAAGTCATCCCCCCCCCCGAAAACTGGCTATAACTTAAGTCAGTTACTATACATAAAAACTTTTTGAATCCAAAAAGTAAGCTTGATTACCGCTTGAATAAATGCTAGTTGGTCAGACTAGTTCTTCATAGTGGCTAAGTTTATGCAACCGGCCTCAGCTTTAAGGAACATTAGCACAAGGTTGTGCATGGACATCTAATGAATTGTTAAACATGCGTCAAGTCACATGCTAAACACATATGCGGCCATTTTTTTTTCTTTTGGATGAAAATATTAATTTCAGCAAACATTTCATGTCATTTTTGATTTATTCTGACTTTAATGGCATAATTTGAATCCACAAAAATATCCTTATAATAGAAATATGAGTGTTTTAAATAAAACTGTCAAATTCTTTCTAAAGCATTGCACATTAGTCGTTGTACTAATCATTATTACATTGTTAATGTCTTTTTTTCTCATCATGTGTTTGTAAACAGTATATTTTAATTAAAAAACATTTAATTATTACAGGCATTCCCAGACTTTTTTGTCAGCTGGACCCCATTGAACCTCTAAAATATTTATTTGAAGTACCCCTGAGATTATAAATTAAAAGGGTAGTTCAACCCAAAATGAAAATTCTGTCATTATTTACTCCCTTCATGTCATTTTATAGGAACAACATGAGGGTGAGTAAATGATTAATTTTTGGGTGAACTATCCCTTTAATATTTAAATGACTTAACTACACATTTGCATGTTCACGACGGTCACAACATGCAGGTAAACAACTAAAATATTTAATCTTTTCAGTTACATTTTAACTGTTTTTATTTTAATTTCAATTTTTTATGATTGAATTTCTTATTAGCTTTTCATAAACTCACAAACTCCCTGCAGTTCCCTTACAAACTCCCAGGGATTTGCAAACCCTGAATTAACATTATGATGCTCATTTTCTGTCTATCTTTAATAAGATCTTTTATTAACGAGCATTTTCTTTAGCAATATTGTTGATGAGATTAACACTGCACACATGCACACAAATGCAATTTTAAGTGGGTAGTTATTTCTGCATGCTTTTCCAGCATGTGTCTGAAACAATTTCTGTCAGAGACTGGAGACCTGATACTGTAGCCAAAAAAATATCTCAGTGCATAATGCAAGAGACCCATGATGTTCTGCATCAGGATTAATGACCGAGCTACGCTCAAGACCGGCCACACACTCACAAACTTACTTTCTTACTGACTAAATTGGATTCTGATGAAACTTTTGAGTCTTTCATCCTTTCGCTGTGGACTTTGGGACTAGAGAAGGTCCGACCCAGATTCTCCTTTAGACATGCTGGCAAATCATTTTTTTTTCTGCTTCGTTTCTAGTGTAAGCAGAATACTACAAACAACTTTGGCCAAAAAGGCAAGGACTTTGTTGTACCCTTAGTTGTGTTGTTGTAATTTGTGTCATAGTGTGACAATGTGTGGAAATGAAAACGTCTACATCAGCCGAAGCTTTGATTACGGGTGAAAAGTCTTTGACAGCTTATTTATGGTCATTAGCACGTATCGTTATAGATAACATATTAATTTGCATAATGTATTTTTAATGACACGCTAATGACATTGAGAGGAGGCTAATTGAGAGAAGCGCTTTGTGTAGATTAGAAAAAAAAGCATTGTTAATGAAAGAGTTTTGTACAATACGTATGATCAAGCATCTAGGCCACACCCCCTTTGCAAACTTTAAGGCTGTCTGATTAATGGCTTTGTAGAGGGTCTGATAAACAGATTCAAGAAATGAAATATCCATTTGTTTTGTGTCAGTATGAATGGCAAGTTCATCTAAGTTTTTCAGAGTGTGCTGTCGAAAAGAAATGGAGGGTTATCAGTGCTGTGAGCACATGCAAAAAAGAATAAGGCCTTGACGTGTGTGTGTGTGTGTTTGTTTGTGTGTGTGTGTGTGTGTGTGTGTGTGTGTGTGTGTGTGTGTGTGTGTGTGCACTGTCGAAAAGAAATGGAGGGTTGTCGGAGCTGAGACACTAAGCGGCATGTGTGTTAATAGATCACCTGAACATTTATAGTCAAAGGCATTGAAAACACGGATGGTTACAAAAAAAATCACCTGAAGATTTTTATTATAGTAGGCTTAGGCTATATATATATAAAAAGCCACGCTATTCTAATATTTGGGCTTTGTGTACTTGTACAGTATGTGTGCTAGCGAATTGCACTTTGTCAGACATAAAGCCATTGACTGCATTTACAGCCTTTGTGTCACACTCCAGGCTGGAAGAGAGTTTTCTAACAAATGCCAGCTGATTTTACAGGAGGATTTTACAGAAGGAGAATACAACCTATTCTCTTGCACATCTGAGTCAGGATGTGAGGATATGTTTACCCAGAGCAGCGTGATGCTAATCTCATGCTAGCTTGTTTCTGAGGGCTTGCCTGCGTGAATCAGAGAACATTTCCCTGAGATGTGATAGAATGCTGATAAGCTAGAATTGCTTTGTGAAAGGTGCTTTTTTGCTGTCGGAAGGGAGTGCAATGGGGTACAATGGAGCTACTGTAAAAGCTATCCTATTTTGGGTCTCAATTGGTGTCAAAATGTACAGCTATCAAAAAAGAAAAAAGTACAGTATATTTGTGTTAAAATGTTTAAATTAGTTTAAAAATCATGTAAATATACTGCTGCTCAAGAAGAATTTTCTATTCATCAAAGAATCTTGAAAGGAAAAATATATTATGGGTTCCACATAAAATATTAGGCGGTAGAATTTGAGAATGTTACTTTACACCAAATCAGCAAATGATAATCATTTCTGAAGGATCATGTGACGCTGAAGACTGGAATAATGGCTGCTAAATATATATATATATATATATATACTTTAAAAAAAATCTTACCATCCCTAAACTTTTTTAACTGTAGTGTATGTGTAAAAGTTTGTACAGTACATGCATATTTTACAAATCTTAATCAAATAGTAAGTTTGTCTTGAATATAAACTTACTAAACTTGTTATTATAGGAAGAATCATGTGGTATAGACTGACACATAAAGTCCACTCTGTCTTCATTTTCCAGTTCTGTTTTTGCTTTAGTGAGAACTGCAATTTTTTTGAAACCCTTAAGAAGGGGGGGGAATCATAATTGGTTGTGTGAATGTTTATGTTCTTTTGGGAAAGGTATTCAGCAAGAGATTTCAGAAAAAATAAAATCCCCTTCTCTGGTTTGAAAGAGTCTCTATGGGTTTCCTAAAAGCAGTAGAGCCGGAGAACTTGGCATTTCATTTTGTGTGTTTGTTTTTTAATTTAGCCTGTAAATCAGCGACTCAATTCCAGATTTCAGCACTACTGCGACTGCGTTTATCCAGTCATACATACACACATGCTTAGGTGTTCTGGAGGTCATGCGTGAGATATCATCACATGGTTACCCAATTACAAAACAGCTCATTACTCTTAGAGGTGTTGCTGCAGGTCATTTATCATTCCTACATGTTTCAGGGGCTCTTCTTGCTCCATTTCTTCTTATTTCACTTTCAACTGACCTTCTTGATAACCCATCACCACTCTGTAGTGCTAATGCTTGAGGTCATGTTGCTTAATGGTTAAAAATCTGCTCTGGGATAGCACGCCGGTTCTGGATGCGAATGGAGTAGACGCATCTACCTCGTGTTCCCTGTACAGATTATTCTTTGTTACTATTTAATAACCCTCTACTGGTTTATCTTTTCGAATGTAATTGGATAACACGGTTAATAACGAAGGAAGCAGATAATGGCATCTAAATCAGCAAAACAAGCGAAGAAAGACACTACCGCTAAAGATGACGCGCCCGCGGCTCATGGCGAGGTTAGCATGTCGGCCTTAACTAGCTTATTGGAAGACCACAGGGCCGCCCTCTCTGCCGATTTCAAAACTGCTTTGACATCTTTAGAGGCAAAACTTGACCTCGTCCAGGCTGCGGTATCGGACCATGGACCACGAATAGTATCACTGGAATCCAACGCAGACCTCCTCAGCGAGCGAATTCACTCGCTGGAAGCGGTATGTACCGAACTAACTGAGAACTACGCTAAACTCAAGGCCAAAACAGTGGACTTGGGGGGACGCAGTCGGCGCAATAATATCAGGATAATTGGCTTACCGGAGGCCATTGAGGGTCCTCGACCCACAGTGTTCTTTTCCGAGATGCTGTCGGAAATAATGGGCGAGCAGGTATTGCCGTCACCCCCGGAACTTGACAGGGCACATTGCGCTCTGATCGCTAAGCCGAAGCAGGGAGAGAGGCCGAGAGCGGTAATAGTTCGTTTTCACCAGTATCAGATCAAGGAGGTGGTGATACGAGAGTCCCGTAAGAGAAGAGGATCTTTGCAGTACCATGGAAAAGCGATCGCCATTTACGACGACTACAGTCCGGAAGTTCTGGAGCAGCGCGTTCAATATCGTGGGGTAATGGCAGAGCTTTACAATCTGGGATTCAAGCCATCTCTTCTTTTCCCCGCAAGGCTGAGGATCTGGACTAAGGAAGGTGAGCTAAAGCTGCTGGCATCGGTGGATGAGGCTAAGAAATTTTTGACGGCTCACCGTAATGCCTCTTAAAACGCAACGATGTCTCTTTAGTACACTTGAACGGTGGACCTTGACTGTACTTACTATGTAACATCACATGAATGGTTTACTATTCATTTGTAGTTTGTTACATCATGCGGGTATTTCTGCGTTTCTAAAGACTGTTCCGTGCTGTTGCATTTGATCTGATTTCACTTGCTGAATTACATTTGTTATATAATATTTTTCGTTTATTTTTGGGTGCTATCATAATTACTGTTAGCATGTTTTAGACTACAAGTTTCGTTAACTTTAGAGGAGATTCTTATTTCTCTTTTTCTTTTTTTTTTCTCACTTATTTTGATTTTCCATATGACTATTTTATTGGTAAAATGTTTAAGTTCGAGCTAAGGGTCGTTATGCCATGGTTTTGCTCATTTGTTAAGTCTACTGAGTCGGCAGATTACTGGAATTACCCGCGGGGAGGCCGAGCACAATGTAACTTTATATGCAGACGACCTACTGCTTTTTATCTCTAATCCACATACCTCTCTGCCTGCAGCTCTATCTTTGCTTAAGAATTTTGGTCGGTTTTCTGGTTGCATGTTTAATCTGCACAAGAGTGAATTTTTTCCTATTAACAAGGTAGATGCACAATTACAGTACTCTAACATACCATTGAAACTAGTCAAAAAAAGGAGGAAGAGTGTAAAATACTTAGTTATTGTTCTAGAAGGTAGTTTTGCTTCTATTGTAATGTTTTTTGAGGGTTCGGTTGATTTAGTGGGAGGGTTGGGGTTTTTTATGGGGTGGCATTATACTGTCTTTGCACTTATGTTTTGTGCTCCCTTGTTGATTTTATGTTATTTTACTTTTTGTAACTTTTTTGTTTCCATTCTTATGTGATTTAGAATGTAAATATAAATAAAAAAACTTTGAAAGGAAATCTGCTCTGGGAACCAAAAAGATGTAGGTTCGAATGCCGCAAGGGGTAATCCATGAACTATCAGAATTGTGTTCTTAATCAAGACACTCAGTTAGTCAGAGGGGATTGTCCCTGTAAAAAGTGGTCAAATAAACTGAGAGAGATTTTGAAATGCATTTTGGTGAACTTTAAAAGCAAGACTCATTCTAAAAGCTACATGTGTAACTGTTAATGGTCATGTGTGCCTTTCAGGTTCACTGTATTGAGAGACCCAGCAGACTGGCTGATCGTGAACCCCTTCAAAGGCAACGTCACCACCAGAGCCATACTGGACCGCGAGTCTCCGCATGTTCACAACAACCAGTACACCGCTCTCTTCATGGCCACAGATAACGGTAGGACTTTTTTTTTTTTTTTCATGGGACGTTATCCACTGAGGTCAAATGTGATGTAATAACTTCTGATGTGAGGTAATGTGAGATGTGATTTAGTCACTAATCACTATGTTTACTTTCTGACATTTAGTGGGAAAATGTGGGAGATGAAGGTCAAAGAGCCTATCAAGAACATGCTGGGTCATATACAACCCTAAAATCTAAAGGAAAATAATACTATATATTTTGCATATTGCATATTATAATTTGCATAAAGTAAATCAAATATGTTTTTGTAAAATAAATAAGTTTGTTGCAGTGTTTTTCCTTTACTTAGGATTTACTTAGGATTCATATAGTCATTTTTCAAAGTCGTTATGTGTTACTTGCCATGTCTTTGTAATTATCGTTTGTAATTATCTTTGTAATTTCTACACACACACACACACACACACACACATATATATAGAATTTAATTAATTACAATCATCATTAAGAATTGTAAATATATTAAAATGTCTAGGTACATTACAGTTCACAATTTGGTTTCATTTTGAGGAAATGTGATAAAAAATAGACTTCATAATAAATCTACTCTTGCTTTTTCTTTTGTTTTTGTGAAGAAACACAATCTGAACAAGTCTTTGGTGAGATTTTCCCTTCAACAATGCTTTGTACAATGAAATAGCATTGTCAAAAGCAAGGTCTCGGCATGTTTCTGAGATGTCAGATCAAGTGGCCTGATGTTACTTGTATCACTGACACATTTCACTGTGGAAAATGTTATGATGTGCCTAAAAGAAGGCCGGCCAATGGAGCGGCTAGCTTCCTGTGCTAATAATTGGCACTAAACCTTTTATAAATGGCATAGACATTTCAAATACAAAGCGATTATTCTTTTGTCTCCTCAATTGCCGTCGAAACTATGCCAATATCAAGGTGAGTCCTTTTTCTAGGGTTCTTTATGCAAGTCATCAGCTGTGCTTAAAACGGCTGAGGTGGCGTGGCCACGGATTGTTCTCTCGCCACAGGAAATTACACGCTTCTGCAGGTCAGAGAACACAGTCTTTGCCTTAGTGCTCTCTGGGTAGTATAGTCATTTCTCTCACTTGGCATAAACAACGTTTAATTAACCTCTGAATGATTCATTTCTCAATGTCACATCATCTGACAGGGATACTCAGAGGTATTAGAAGAAGAAATGTTCCCCTTCTCTTTCTTTTCTCTCACTCTCTTTTGGAATGTTTGTTTGTCTGTAGAAGGAGGTTGGATGTGGCATTTGAGAGATGACAGATCCATTAAATGAAACAAGCCAATCAAAACACAGTTCAGAAGTGCCCATATTTACAGCTTTTCAATATGTGATTTCATACTGTGCAGATTTATATTCATACATGCTTTTAAGGGGGAATCGGTAAAGGCTGAATGTTGTGTTTGGAATAGCGTACAAGCATGCTACTCTTATTATTTTTGCAGTGTGTATACTGTGTGTGGGATGTGGTATGCAAATGTACACGCAATGCAAGACTCAAATGACCCACATTTGACAAATTGTGCAGTACACAGCAAACAGCGCACACTGCACTGTATACCTTAATATATAGTGTGTTTGAACTACCATTTTCAGTGAGAATGGTTTGCTACAGCATTTATTTATTTATTCTTTTTAACATCTCTTTCTTGAATCGTTATTTGACTAGACTGCTAAAAGTCAACATGAAACAGCATCTACAACCCATTTTACGTCTATAATGTTTCTGAGTGAAATACGATACAAGAAAATAAAAGTAGGATGGCAATTAATGTATTGGTTCAGATGGAGTTTGCACTCAATTATTGAGGCTAACAATTTCATTACAGAAGAAAAAAAAATCTTTACATTTTCAAAAGTTTGGAGTTGGTAAGTTCACATTTGTAATTTTATCAAATATGTTTCAAATAAATGCAGTTTTTTTATGAATTACAAACAACATTGACTTTACGAATGTCCCTTCTGTCTTTTGACCAAATTAATGCCTTCTTAATGCCTAAAACTATAAATTTCTTTGAAAAAATAAATAAATACATATATATATATATATATATATATATATATATAAATGACTTTACATTATCCTTTACATATTGCATACTGTAATATACACAGTATACAGTATGCTAGCATCACTCTATTTGTATCTCTTTCTTTCCTCCTTATTTTCTCTTCACATATAATTTAGTCAACAAGGTCTAAATTGCTTTCTGTGATCGTGAGGAAAGCTAGATTGTGAGGCCAGAGAAATGCAAGTGGCTTCGTTTGCAATGGAGAGGATATCAGGACAGGTGAACCCCACAGCAAAGTGCAAATAACATATAAGAATGGCACAGCTCAGACATCAATCTGAGTATATATGCAAATCCAAGTTTAACTTAAGATCGATAACGTTTTGATTTCATTCTCGTAATAAGTTATTAATCATTATTTGCCGAGGTTTTGAAAAGGTTACAGTAACTGCAGCTATGTGTCATATTTCAGAGTTGTTATTTGCATTGAGATGTAGACATTTCAGATGCAGACCAGAGGCTTATTTCAATAAATGTCAAATGCCCAAAATAATGTTTGCTTTGAGGTCACTTCCTGCATTATCTTTCTCTGTTTACTGGTTCAACTGAGTTCACTTGAATCAGGTGGGAGAAGTTGCCTTATTTTTAAGCACTGCTAAAGGGTAGTTCACCAAAAAAGAAAATTCTCTATTCAGAGAGATATATAGTCAGTCATTATTACAAAATAAATCAACCAAACATTCCAGTTGTGTAAAAATACTAAATATTAAAATAAAGGTATCAATAGTTTCCATCCTAGAGTATTGTGCAATAATGATGCGTGTACGTTATTACAAAGAAAAAAAAACACATTTGTGTAGGTTAAATGAAAAATATTCACTAGAAAATTATATTAAATATAATATTCTATAGCGAATATTTTTAATTATTATTATTTTTATTTTAAAGAAATTTATGTTTTTATTCAGCAAGAATGCATTAATTGGATTAAAGTGACAGTAAGGACATTCATAATGTTAAAAAAAGAATTGTTTTACATAAATGCTGTTCTTTTTTATTCAGAAAGAATCCATAAAATGGCTTTTTGTGATTATGGCCTTTTTTTTTATTCACTGAAAATCCTCCTTTCTTTCCTTGGTGTATTCATTAGAGTTCAATATGGAAGTAGACATCTCTGATTTGTAATCAAATGATTATTTTGAATCATTTTTTCAGTGAATTACTTGATAAGTGTTGTAGTTGAGACCATGAAAATATGTCTTGAGCTGTCTGGACTACAACACTACATTTGATCCAGTTCAGTCTAAATTATTTAGTTTTTGAGTTCAACACAATGAGACGAAGATAATCACTAAATAATGACTTACAATTCTCCAAAGTTATTGTATGGCTTTAGAAGACCTTGAATAGAACACACAAGACTTTTGGACCACTTTTATGATACTTCTATGCTGCTTTTATTGTTATGTTAGAGATTCGACCCACAAGTCCTCATTCACTTTCACTATATTTAAAATAGTGACCATGGTTTTTCTTCAAAAATTAACCTTTTGTATTTCACATGATGAAAAGTCATACATGTTCAGAACAACATGAGAGTGAGTGAATGATGAAAAAAATTCATTTTTTGGACGAACTATCCCTTTCAATTTCTCAGAGTTAATTTAAGTCAATAGAAAAGCTTGTCTTTCAGACACTCATGTCAGTTGAAGCAAATCTCTCAGTCTAATATTTGTCTTTGATATATATTATGCGGTGAGGCTTTGTATCAGCGCTTCAAACACGGTGCTAACATTATGCTTTCCTCCTTTTGTGTGGCTGTACGGATGTGTGTATACAGTGCTGAATTTCACACCGCCCGTGTTTCCCTGGTATCCCAGGCAGATCTAGTCTATCACAGACTCCCTATTCCTTGACAATCTGTCCGATGATTGCATGACATGAAAGTCACAGTGGTCACTAACAGGCTATCGATCTAGACTGGAGTCCCATGTCTTTATTTCAAGGGCTCAGATGAGTGTTACCTCTCACTCTCTCTGTCTGACCGCTGACCACAGAGAAGGCGAGAGCGCTGATTGAACAAGAATGATAGAAGGGAGAGGGAAAATGAGAAGATGCTGAACAGATAGAGGAGAGTGTAGATAAGACTGGGTGGAGAGTTGATTGTGTGTGTGCTTGTAAACTGTTTTCTACCCTTGTGTGTTTACACATATGGCTGCATTAAAAGAATAGATCACTCAAATGACTAAGATCATTTTCTCTGCTGATATCATTCCAACCCCATATTAATTTCTTTTTCTTCTGTAAAGCACATATGCAGAATGTATTTTTATTGTTTAAGGTGGATGATGATTTTATGATACACACACACACAGACACACACACAAAAGGCCTATATACCATTATTTTTTCTTATTTTGACATTATTGAGAAAATATGAAAGCTTTAATAATGTGGGATTGCAGGAATGGTGCTTAGACTGTGTGGGAAGAAAATCCCTTTAAGTCCAGAACATAGACTAAAATTCGGTGGTAGAAGTATGGAAAAATCAGTCTTACCAACCTCTAACCTGCAGTTGAAATAAATGGATCCATTTTGCAGCACCCAGTGTGTGAAGTTGCAGACTCACTGGAGTAGTGGGGAGCTGCTGAAGTTAAACACTTTTCTGAGCCTGGTGGGCTCAGTCTTGTCTGTCAGCCTGAGGTTAATGATTCAAGTCCTTACAACACCTGCTGGAGCTCAGCTCAGAAGCGTGGAGATGGAGGGACTGCGCTATTTCAACATTGGCAGAGGGTCCGTCGTTTAGAGGGCCTAATCAGTTGTTTCGGTGTGAGACACAGGGAAAGTTTCTTGTTCCTTCATTCCCCACTGTGCCAGCAGATGTTCACCCATTCCATCACTCTTCAGGGTGTGTGTGTGTGTGTGTGCGTGTGTGTGTGTGTGTGTGTGTGTGTCCTGTTTCCTATGGAAGATTGGTTAGCTGCATAAACTTGTGTTCATGCATGTTCTTATGTTCATACAGTCCTTGCAGAATTTGTAAGATGTTTAGACAAATGAACCTATATATAATTTTTATATATTTTTTGAAAGATGCTCACTAAGACTGCATTTATTTGATTCAAAATAGTAAAACAGTAATATTATGGGTTGTTTTTCTTGTTGGGGGGGGGGGGGGTTTACCAAATTTAAATTTTTTTTTTTAATATTTTTTAGAATGTAATTTATTACCGTGACCATAAAGCCAAATTTTCATCAGCCATTACTCTGGTCTTTAGTGTCACATGATCCTTCAGAAATCATTCTAATATGCTAATGTGGTGCTCAATTGTTATTGGTATTCACTCAGATATTATTAATGGTATTATTATCAGTTTTTGCTGCTTAATTTTTATTTTTTTTGGTAGAAATTTCAGGATTCTTTGATTCGAAAGTTCATAAGAACAGCATTTATTTGAAATATACATATCTTGTAACATTATAAATGCCTTTACTGTCACTTTTAATCAATTTAATGTGTCCTTCTGGGATGGATGGATGGATGGATGGATGGATGGATAGATAGATAGATAGATAGATAGATAGATAGATATAGGAAATATTTGAATTTCATCAGAGAGTACTTAAAAATGCACATTTTATAATTCTTATTTTTCCAAATATTTTACAGATTCTGGGGTTTGTAAACTTATGAACATAACTGTATAAGATTTATGTTCTGGCATAAGGCTAAAATTACATTTCCTTCTCAACTTGCTGCTTATTCAGTGATTTTGCTCCCTCCTTCATATAAAGAATGTGCCTTATTGAAGAAGTATTCTATGTAGGGCACATCTTCCTGCCCCTAGATATACAATACCATCATTAAATTTCACCTGGAAACATAAACACCATCAGATAGCTCAACACCACTCTTCTACGGAACAGCATGCGGTTGTCACATGCTGTGCTTTCATGTTATGTCACAGTTGCCCACGTCTTTGCATTTCATTTAAATACTCAACTGCTGATGTGCACTTGTCATTTAGGTGCAGGCAATGTATTATCAGGAATGTTGCTGCACAATATAAAAAAGGCTCTTTATGTATGCATGAGAAGTTTGCTTGGAGCATTAGCATATGCCTCTGAGACATTTGAACATCCACATTGTAGAGGGAGGAACTGCATTCATCGCTCCAGTGCTACCAATCTAGCTCCAGGGCACTTGTTTGGATAACATGATGTTTTCTACTATTCGGCCTCAACACCTGCCCTAGTTTTGTGCGGAGATTGTTGTTTAGTCCTTGCTAATCTAATGTAAAATTGTTGATATTGTTGAAGCCAGTGTATTAGAATTGGACAATCGTTCATCAAGGGCCTGATTAATGAAAATCTTAAGAAAAAAAGTTAAGAAAGTTCTTAGAGGGATAGTTCATATTAAATATTAAAATTTGGTCACCAAATAGTTTCTGGTCTCCATTGAATTCCATAGTGTGTTTTATATACTTTGGAAGTCAATTGAGACCAGCAACTCTTTGGTGACCCACATTTTTCAAAATATTATCTTTTGTGTTCAGCAGAAGTTTGTAACAACTTGAGGGTGAGTAAATAATGACAGAATGTTCATATTTGGGTGAACTATCCCTAAGAAGTTAATAAGAATGTGCATTTTTAAAAAAAAAAAAAAAAGAAAAACTTCTCCAGTTTCTCAAATATTTTCTTAACATCAACTTATTTTCTTAAGAATAAAATATCAGTAATGCATCAAAATATTTATTTATTTGTTTGTTTGATTGTTTGTTTGTTTGAGCATGACGTTAAGATCATTATTTGTCATTGAAGAATTTGCTTTCTGAAAATCATTTGGTTAACACACAGGAAAAGAAAAGAAACAAGCATTATAGAACAAAATATTTTGGTAGTTGTGTGTATTATGTTGCACATTTGATCTTTTTTAATGCTTAATATTTAAAAAAAAAAAAAAAAAAAAAGCCCAAAAACTTTTTTAAAGATTTTGTCTTAAGATCTATTATAAGAAGAAGAAAAGGCAAGAACATTCTTTTAGGAAATATGCATCTATTTGAGTCTAAGTATTTTATAATAATCTATTCTCATTTATAATAGGAATGCTTTGTGAATGTGGTGTGCATCTTGTGACTGCAGTGGCATTCAAATAAACAAATGTTTGTTGTGATTCTTTTTTTTTTCTTTGAATTCTTCAGAGTTTCATTTTTAGAAATTTCTTTCCTTTACCAATCTCAGAGCAACAGTTAAGGGAAGTCTGCAAATGTGTTTGCCTGTGGCACTATCTTGTCCATAATTGGTGCTCTCCAATTTAGACACTTTTCTTTTGGAGGACAGCTCCAAGTGAGGGACAGATGTCAGCGGAGAGGTGTTTCATTCCCTGCAGATCCTCTCTGGCACTGTACTTTGAAGTAGAATGAGGATTTTCAAAGGGGCACAAGGGGCCACAAGAGCTCTATCCATTTCTCCAGCCAGGATAATGACGTCGTAATGAGATCTACCCAGAAAGCCAAAGATATCATGGTTCTTACCATCCACAGCTTTGGTTTCTCCACTGCTTCTCACTCGGCTCTCTCTTAAAAGTCAAAACAAGTCCATCTTTCCACCTCCTCTGGCTCTCAAGGGCTATAAGATAAAAGGAGGCTCGACTTCTGTGAACTTCTGTGTTAAGAAATGCTCTTTGAGATTGAAGAGGTGCGTTTACTGTGGAGAGATACATGTAGGTGTTGCCTGTTGAATATTGTTTAGGGCTTGTGGAGAAGAAGTGCTTTGGTTGGTTGCTTTACCAAGCTAATACGATACAGGAAAGCATGCCGCACACTCTCAAATTATTATCCCTGTCTGCTGGGCTAAATTGACACTGATTGGTTTCTGCAGACACTAGAGAATCTTTTTTTGTCTCCGGACTTTGAAGTCTGAAGTGCCGATGGGAGAAAATTTGTATCTCTAATAACGCAACTCCTGCCACAACCACTTGTGTGGCTTTCAAGAGGGAAATAGAACTTAATCACGTATACTCTCTTCGTACAAAAGTGGACTTTGATGTAAAGAACGATGTCAGGCCGATTCAATACTATATACTGATGAAAGGATGGTGTAGGCATTGTCAAAGCAGAGTTAGAGAGTTCCTTCATTCCAAGTTACTCATAAAAGGAACCCATGAGGCTAACCAGAAGCTTTTGTTCTAGAGGGACATGCAGGTTTAATCGGCTCTTCATTGTCAGGTTCCAGCTGAGCTTCCTGTGAAGTAAGGGCCTGACTTTAATTGCAGATCAATTTTCTCCCTTGTTAAGTTGACGGAGTATCGACGGCTATATGTGGTCGTGTGTTGGATTGTTTCTCTACAGTCCCTCTAGGGCAGATTGAGAAATCAGAGGTTGCTGGAAGGGGAGCATGTCAGATTCCTCTTTCGAAGCTTTAGTGCATGTCATGTTAATTGTTTTTCAATAAGTTATTACTCTGTAAATTTGTGCAGTATTCATAAGCCATTTGAATATAACCTCACTTGTGAGGTTGTTGATGTTATTGTTCTCACATCACCTTTTCATAACTTTTATTTTACATAAATAGCACAAGCATACTGTTTTACACACACACACACACACACACACATATTGTTCAAAAGTTTGAGGTATAATGTATAATGTTACAAAAGATTTCAATATCAAGAATCCTAGAAAAAATCATTGTTTTCCACAAAAATATTCATCACAAACAGTTTTCTGTGATCAATATTGACCAAATCAGCATATTAAAATAATTTCTGAAGGTTAATGTGAGACTGAAGACTGGAGTAATGGCTGCGGAAAATTCAACATTGTCATCAAATTAATAATTAATTTTTAAATTTATAAAAATATAAAATTAATAAAAAATATAATTAAATGTATATATAAAAGATTAAAATTCCAATAATATTTCACAAAATGACTGTTTTGCCTTGTTTATGATCAAATAAATGTAGCCTTGGTAAACAGAAAGAAAGAAAAGTTTTTTCCCTCCTCAAAGAAAATAAAATCTACTTTTGAACAATAGTATATGAATATATAAATCAACTGTGACATTTTGTGGTTGGCAAATTTTATTACAATAGTCCATAGTTAATGTGATGTTCCACTAAAAAGCACATTGGGACCAGTTAGTGAAGTTATTTTTGAGAAACGCTGTAGCATCATTTGTCATTCATTTCGTATCCAATGCAATGACGTTCTTAAAGTGACTTCCAAAGTTTTCATGAATGTTTAAAAAATGTTTGTGGCCTTTCCACATCTAAAAATAAAACATTTAAGAGCATTGATGAATTGAACAAGCTTAGTATGCTTCTTTCTTTTTTTTTTAAGAAATTCGCAAGTTAATGTGCTGTTACAGTATGCTTGTATAAGTGGTTTTATTCCTATAGGTCTTTGCACTGAAGCGATAAAATCTCAGCATGCCAAAGCAGAGTGAGAAAAGAGCCATCTGCTCGAGTCCTGTGTGACCACTGCAGTGAGCTCCACACACTCCACACCCCCACTGTGCCTTCCATTCTGACTCAGACACCCTCCTAATTACATCCCATTCACATCCTTGAGCTCAACTCTGTCTTTATTGTTTCTTTTTTAAAGAGTTTTCTAAGAATTGTTAGCTGTTTAGCCCATTTCTCTAATAGTTCAACCGTTCTAATAATCATCGTCACGAAGTGAAACAGTCCACAAATTCGTTCTTTGTTTTATCTTATACTTTTGCCACTAGCCTTAAGCTTCAGCAGAGATGGAATAGCCAGAAAGTACCGGAAATCATTCATTTTCAATGAGAGCTGGTGATTTGAGATGCAGTGTGCAAAAGTGCCTGTAGGCGATGCGGCAAAGTTGAGCAGAGTTTAACTGAAATGCACTTCCAATGGGAGAAAGTGGAGCTCAAGTGAGCCGCCACCTGATACAGATTGTTACTGCAGTTGGGTAGAAATGTCTGTAGAGCGTGGCAATAGCACAGCCAAAGGTCATTGGTGTCCAGGGAGTGTAGGAAATGATCAAATGTATACTTTGTGTGCTGGAATGCTTTACATAAAAAGTCTAAATAAATGCATAAATGCAAATCTGTGATTTTTTTCTTCTTCTTCTGGTTTCTTTTCTAAAGAACTCAAATTTGTTTACACACAATTAAGAGTTAAAAATGTTTTTCTGATTTCTATGCGTAATAGAACTTTATTGCATTTGCATTTAGGCATTTAGCAGTTGCTTTTATCTAAAGTAACTTACAAATGAGGAACAGCAGAAGCAATTTATCAGAGTCAACAATGTTTGTAGTGCACAATGCCAAGTATAAGCTAAATTTGCTTGAGCTAACTAGAGCAAAAGTGAAATGCAGAAAAGTAGAGAAAGAGAGAAAACAGTTTTATTAGTAGTAGAACTTTATTTAATTTAGGGATGCACCCATACCACTTTTTCCAGTACTCGCCCGATACCGATACTTTTATTTTTGGTACTTGCCGATACCGAGTACCGATACTGGTATCGGGGCATTTTAACGAGTACGAGTACGAGTACAGAAGCTCAGTATCGGTGCATCCCTAATTTCATTTATTATTTTATTATATATTTTTTTATATATTTATTCATTTTAAATAGGATCTGTTATAGGAAATGGCGTTTGTTTCTGGAGAGACTGTGAACAGACAGTAACAGAGAGCGATACAGACAGAGAAACACTTGGTATTAGCCCAAGCTGCTGTAGTCAATTGGTCCGTCTTCCAGGGCAGCATCAGGTGGAACAGACGCTATGGGCCAGTGGGTCAGTGCCAAAATAAAGAAACTCACTGAACCAAGGGTCTGTCTTTGGAGTCTGAGGGGATGAGATAGAGTCCTGTACTGTCACAAAATCATTAATGCAACCAACGGCATAATTTCTTGACACATAACTCAAACTTCTCCTTTACAAGGATGTTTTTTTTTCCCTGTGTGTTCACTGTTTTTCACTATTTTTATTTATTTGTCCACTAACAATGTCCAGCAGTTTATATTGGCATCACAGTAGAATGCTGACGTTGTTATAAACATTTTCACCATAGTGTCATTTCCACACTATTTCAAGTTGTTTTGTGTATTCTAAACATTTTTCTAACTTTTTAAAACTTTTTCTGACTTCATTGATTTGCTAAGGCAAAATGTAATTATATTTTCACACTTTTTGAATAGTTTGATTGTAAATGGCACACTATAAAAATAACCTGCTAACTTGATGTTTACCTTGATTTTTCATTTTCTTTACTCATCACGACTCATGTTTCATCTCAAGCTCTTATGTTTTCTCCTGGGTAACCAAGTACATTCACTTAAAAATATATTACACATTGGGAGCAAAATTATTTGTTTTGGTAGAAATAACACCCAAAATGTGGAACATTCATAATTTGCTTTGGTAGAAATAACACCACAATGTGGGGCATGAATACTTTATTTAAATTTAACCATTTAAAATTATTTTACTAATTTTATAGTGGTACTGTTCATATTTTTTGGTTGGATTGTCATATTTTCATAAGGCTAAAAATGTGGCATTATAAACTTTTGAATGAAAATGTATTTTTTTTAATGCAGAGGGAAAAGACAAAGGACAGTTTTGCATCTGATTGCAAATCTGCTCACGAACAGCTGTGAGGCTGAAAAACTGTCTATCCTTTCCATATCACCAATGTTTAGTGATGCATTAGAAAGAAGTTTAGAGAAGAGGGAATTGGATCTCAGCAAAGTCAGACAAGATGTGAGCCTATATATATATATATATATATATATCAGCGCACCATAACAAAAGAGAAAATAAATCACTCTCATTATGGAAAGGAAAAAAGACAGCATCTGAAACATCCAGTTCCATTACATGCTGCATATGTAATAGACATATTTATGCAAACAACCCTTTCTTATCCGTGTCTCATGAATATATTTTATGACAATGCTGCTTGTTAAACAAAGCGGTGTGTACTCAGCTATTCATGAAGTCTGCTGTATATTTCCGCTCACGTTTACCTTAATACCGATGTTACAGGGGTCGTCGGTTTCTAAGATGAAAGTTATTAAGTGATAAACTGCAACATGAAGGGCTGCTGCTCATTTCTAGAACACTTTACGGTGCATCTAAACGTGTGTAATAGGCCTTCAATGTGAGTTAGACGATGACGTAGCTTTTAGCACTGCCGAAGATAATTATGATGATGATGCTGATGAAGATGGTAAAGACTATGGAGCGATTGAGCGAGGGAATGTGGCTTTTTTTTCTTAGTGAAGACAAACAACTTTAATGCTTTCTAACCACGTACAGCAGCCATGTGCAAATGGGGAGGATTTGCATTCCCTCATGCATATATGTCTTCTCTCAGTCCCACAGCACACACAGAAGAGCTTCATAAAGCCTGGCTGATGAGATTTGCTTGCTTAGGCGATGTATAAGTTTATCTTAATTTTTGCTTTGCTGTAGATGTACTGAACAGTTAGAGAGATAGCATTTGCAGTTGTATTATAGAGAGTTCATGTATTGAGTAATGAAGTTCTTGGACAAGTTATTTAATATCCATTTCTTTCTTTCTTTCTTTCTTTCTTTCTTTCTTTCTTTCTAATCTTATTATTATTATTAATTAGTATATTTTTCATTGTGTTTATTTATTTATCGACTGATTTATGCATTCATTATTATTATTATTTATTAACTATTATTATTATTATTATTATAGTGGGGACATAAAACATTGTTGAATTTGATGTCACACAAGGATTTAATTTTATCAAAAATAAATATAAATATACGGTAGATTCATACATTTTATGCTTACATTAAAAAATGTATGAATGTAATTGCATTAGGTCAACCAAGTAGCATTTATTTTAAGGAAAGAACAATAAACTTAACACATTTTTAAAAAGTAAATAGACATAATTTAAATAAATAAATAAATACAAATTTGTCTCAATATGCACAGTAATTCCCTTGTGCAAAGTTAAAATATTTTCATCGTCTTTGGGGAGAAAAAAAAAAGCATTTCAAAAGATATTTGGAGGTCAGTGGCAATATGTGGAATGTTTGTATTCACCAAACCAAAACTAATCATAATTAAGTTTCATATTGCTGCTGGAATATTGCTCATTTCAGAAAGGTTGGAAGTGTTTGCTTTTCATCTTCTGTTTAGATTCAGATGCATGTCTGATATCAGTCAAAATGTGAGAGACACAATATATTAATATAAACTATAGTGTGTTTATGTAATGTCTTAATATTAACTTTATTACATTTTCCTTTATGTATAAACCTCACTTGAGTATGTAGCGGTGTGGTACATTAAATATGAATACATCCAAAGGCCTTTTTAGTGTCTATATTCATCACAGACGTGATCTCTCAACCGAACACTCTCCGTTCCAGTGAAATAACACAATAACATGCTACCAGATACTTCACAGTTACTGATCTACTGACAAACAGAGGCTATTTTCATGTTTATTTATAAAATGTTGACAAGAAAGACTTTAACTGCCGACCTCTTGCACTTAAAGGAATAGTTCACCCAAAAATTAACACATACTGAAAATTTTATCACCCTCAGGGCAACCAAGATGTAGATTAATTAGTTTCTTCATTGGAACAGATTTGGAGAAATTTTGCATTACATCACTTGCTTGCCATTGGATCCTCTGCAGTGAATGGGTGCCGTCAGAATGAGAGTTCAAACAGCTGATAATAATCAACAAGTGGTCCACACAACTCCAGTCCATCAATTAACATCTTGTCAAGTGAAAAGCTGTGTGTTTGTAAGAAGCAAATCCATAATTAAGAGTTTTTGTTTCATTTTTTAAATTCAAACAGTTGCTTCCGGCTAAAATGGCGAGTCCTCTATTCATAATATTGCTTTCTCCAGTGAAAATGTCGTCTTGTCTGAATTGGGAGAGAAATATATGCACAGATCAAGCACCATTTACAAACGAAAATGGTCCAAAATGATTCTAAACAAATATGTCTGTTGATTTTGATTTGAGAGGACAACAAGGGATAGAATTTTTCACTGGAGGAAGCATTATTATGGATTATAGACTGGTATTTTGGCCATAATCAGGTTGAAATGCCTTGATGTATATGTTTCATACAAACACACTGTTTTTACTTCTCAATATGTTAACTGATGGACTGGAGTTGCATGGATTACTTGTGGATTATTGTGATGTTTTATCAGCTATTTGGACTTTCATTATGACGGCACCCATTCACTGCAGAGGAACCATTGGTGAGCAAGTAATGCTAAATTTCTCCAAAACTGTTCCGATGAAGAAACAAACTCATCTACATCTTGGATGACCTGAGGGTGAGTACATTTTCAGTCAATTTTGCGTGAACTGTTCCTTTAAGGACTGAAATATTACTCCGAATCACATCAGCTCATGCTCTCCGAGCCCCCCTAAATCCCCCTTGAATATTCTAGAGTCGCTTCTGGGATTTTTATCTGATCTTGTTGTTTGGGTCAGAAAGCGGTTAATAGCTGTTGTTATGAGCAGAAACCTAATCTATATTCAGTCACTACCATATACCAAAACAGCTGTATTTATGTAATACTTGCCTTGACCTTTGGCGTATTTCAGTCGCAGGTTTGCTCATTGGTGTTGAAAGCGAAGCAATGGACTATTTACTAATGCACACACAAGCCACATCTAAATTTTTTAAGAGTTCATGATTTATAAATCAGATAGCTGTTATCGCTCATGGCAGGACATGTTTACTTCTGTGAAGCATACTGAGAAGTCTGCTGCTTTAATGGTGTTAGGCGAGACAGCTTGCTTTTGTCCATGGACACGCATTATTTTTCATATTGTGAAATGGCTTGTTACATGGTTGACAATCTTTTTGAACAGAAAATCAATAAAACATGGCAAGGACATCATTGTTCTACCTCTAAACGTTGTTCTGCAAAGGTATTTTAGAGACGCAATTGGAACAAACCTGATTTCTTTTTCTACTGAGACATTACTTGCTCCAATGTTTTGACAATGTGCCTTTTCTTCTTCCCTTTGAGGCCTGAGCGTTCCTGGCAGTACGAGGACAAAATAATTCTGTAATTACTGATCCTGTGATCGGATGTTAATTGCGAGTGACCTCCAGGGCTGTTTATAATTATGCAGTCCTGCAATAACTGCTAATCTCCTAGAAACAGAATATTCCAAAAGCCTTGAATAATGTATTTTTTGTCTGTGCAATATTCAATAAAGTGCAATCTGATACAAAATGAGGCGAGATAATTGTTGTTACTCCAAGTCAAAGACTGAATGTTTTGATTTGCGGTTGTTGTTTTTTTTCTGTATAGACATTGATTGCTGTTGTCTGTGTTTCTGATGCATCCAGTCTGACCTTTTTTTGCTTGTGGCTCTGGTTGTAAGAAGTCTTTAACCCACTTTGCTTTACAGTAACAGTCAGTCAGTGTGAGATGCTGGTGCTTTGAGTGCACCAATGAGTGTTAAGCACAATCCTCCTGTGCATTCAAAAGTCAGCTATTGATTTGGCCTATAGAGCCAGAACGCTTTAGTCTGCCAAAGGACTTTCATGTGATTGTGAAAATCAAAAGTGACCAATTTACTTTCTTAATACTCTCTGCTGATCTTTATGGAAGCTTGTTTCCTTTTTTACAGTAAACTATAGAAAAGTAAATGTGAGATTCAAGTTTAAAGAGATGCAAGTTTATATGTATTTATTTATGTATTTATTATTATTTTAACTAAAACTATTACAATTTCTGAAAATGTGGAAAATTTGAAACAAAATAAACTAAAGTTGAAGTACTAATTGCTAAAACTAAAATAAAAGTAAATTAAAACTAAATAGGCATGCTACAAACACTGAAAAAAATGACAATAGCAATTAACAAAATTACTAAAATGAAAAATAATCAAATCTAAATACTGCAATACTAAAACTTCTAAAACTGCTAGTCCTGCCCTACTTTATTCTTTTTAACTCTGGCTTATGTCTCACTAGGAAGTCCACCTGCCTCGGGCACGGGTACGCTGATAATCACTCTGGAGGACGAGAACGACAACGCTCCCTATGTCTTCCCCTCCGTGGCCCGCGTGTGCGAGGACGCTAAAGACATGAATGTGGTGGTGATCGGGGGACGAGACAAGGACATTCATCCTAATACAGATCCTTTCAAGATCGAACTTGGCAAACAGCCAGGACTGGAGAAAACATGGAAAATCTCCAGGATCAATGGTAAGTTCATTCTCAAATGGGACAGAAACAGGCACTGACCCACGGTTAAACACATGCCGGCTATTTCTAGGGCCAGTTTGAGGAAATACAAAAGGTGCTTTCACTAAAGGAAAAGTTTACCTTAATATAATTAAGCTTAATTGATTTATTGTTGATGAATCAATTTCAGCACAAGCGCATTTAGTAAAAATGTGATTAGGTGATGTAAATACTGCATATACATGCATACATTATTAGAATTCTCTATAAATTAATTACTTAAACTGCAAACATTGTGCGCATTTAATTGGTCGTTAATTGTAATGGCAATCAATCATGAAAATTCATAAAAAATAATTAGTAATGGAGTGTCACCCTAAATCAGCTTAGAAATTTGGGCAAAATTGACTGATCATGACATTCAATCATGAAAATTACTGAATATTGGCATCCCTAAAGTCAGCATTACTGTGGTAAACTCTTAAAAATAATGGCCTTAAAAGGGGGTTTTCACATTGATTCCACAGAAGAGCAACTTTGAGTTCCGCAAAGAACCTTTCAATGCAGTGTTGCCAAGTTGGTGGTTTACCTGCTTGTGGAGTTTGGCTACTTTTACACTGTTGCCACTATTTTTTTATTTGTTATTATTATTATTTCCCCTCATGTAAAGCAACCAGAAGTTTTTTTCTGATGTTTTTCAGACACTCACTCCCAGATCATGTTGCTGCACAGTCTGAAAAAGGCTAACTACAACCTGCCGCTGGTTCTGACCGATTCTGGCATCCCTCCAATATCCAACAACACAGAACTGAAAGTTCAAGTGTGCACCTGTAGGAAGAACAGAATGGACTGCAGCCGTGCCGGCTCCATCCAAACAAACCTCTTGCTATTGCTCGGCCTGGTTCTGATCTCCATCCTCTGTAAGTATCCTTTCATTCCACCCTCTACGACACTCACATGCACGCCTAACCTCTCTTATCAGAATGCTGGAAATTCCAGGTGATTTGCTTAAATGCAGAGTTTTAAAATGTGATAGATGCTGCATATTTCATGGTTTCTAATAAAGTGCAAATTAATATTGCAAGTGTTCCAGAGCACGATTCTGCCCAAAAGCAAAATAAATAAATAAATATATGGAAAGTCAGAACTCTGCAGAGTTTATTATTATACAAACTCTCTTAATCCCTGAATTTGGAACCTTGTCCATTCTGTGCATCATCGGCACATCTAAACGGACCTTTTGTAGGACTCTCTGGAAATGTAAAGTATTTTAAACCTATTTGGATTCAAGTATTGCTAGAGTCCAGTTCACAGGCTGCTTACAGAATCACTTCCATTCATTTAGTTTGTTTATGTGCTACATCTTTAAGACACATTCTCTTGTATACATGCATAAATTATGCAGGCCAAACAGGAAACTGTTAAATCGCTATTTATTAAAATGTATTATTTTCTATACATATTTTATATGTATATATTTTAGATTTAAATGTATTAGTACATTGTATATATATATATTTATTTATATATATGTGTGTGTGTGTGTGTGTGTGTGTGTGTGTGTGTGTGATTATAACTGTATATTTGAATTTACATTTATATATTTACAATTATAACATTATATTCAGTGTTTATAACTGCATTCAGATTTACAGATTTATGCATGAAAAGTCAAGACTTTATTCTTTATATTTAAATTGTATTTACATTTATATATTCACAATTATAACTTAATATTGAGGATTTATATATATCTCTCTCTACATATATATATATATATATATATATATATGTGTCCACTAGTGCAGCCGCTAGAGACACATAGAAGCATTTAAAGTAATATGCACTGATTAAATGTTGCTTTACAGCAGGTCCTAGGCTTCTCTGTGTGTGTGTGTGTGTGTGTATGTGTATACTATGTATATATATATATATATATATATATATATTGTGGCGAGGTGTGTGTGTGTGTGTGTGTGTGTGTGTGTGTGTGTGTGTGTGTCAAAGTGTATTTTATGTTTGTCCCACAGTTAATCTCCCATCTAAACCTGCACACGGCCCCCTGGCGACTCTTTCTCCCGGCAATAACATTAATAATTCACTCCTTTAGAGGGGCTGGAACATAATGGAACTCTATACAGCCATTCTAAAATGGAAAACAGAGGAAAAATAAATCAGAGTTTTTCACTGTCACTGTTCAGAAGGGATGTTCCGCTCTGAGGTTTTCTATAGCTGGGTTCCTCGCCCAAAGCCCGGTTTGGATAAGAGTCAGATCCATCTGTGATTTGTGGCACTGTGAAGCCAATGTCTCCAGATCTGCATGAAACATGGTGGCAGTTCTTCTCCAGAGTTTCTCTCCTCAAATCACTTTCCTGTTTGTGTTATCTCTCTGCATATATTATCATTCAGATACCCATATTTTCACATCAATTTTGGCTTCATATGCTTCAAACTCACTAAAAATGCTCCATTTTCTCAAGCTGTATATCAAAGCCAAAGCTGCAACTTAGGTAACTAATTTGGTATCAGGTACTAAATGTGCAAAAATATTACTTTTCTATAAAAATCAGGCTTATTATAGACTTATATGGAGAATAACTGATCAAATAATGGAAAAGCATTATAATCAGGCATATTTCCAGAAATACAGTACACAAACAGTCTAAAACAACAACTCATGCATTTTGCTGATAAATTAAATTAAAGTTTCCTTCTTTCTTAGTGAATCCCTGCCTTAGCATTTTTATGCACCTTTTTGCCCTTTTTTGCGGTGTATGTTTCATATCATCATATGGCTTCATTTGACAGTTTTCTTTTTTTTTCATTTGACATTTTCTCTTTCTTCCAGTAGCTCTGCTAGCAATCTGGTGTGAATGCTGAATCTGTGAATGTAAATAGGGTGAAATGATGGGATTATTTGCTACTGCCCTGGCAGACATTGACATGTACTATATTATGCCATGCTGGTTTACCCGAAGAGGGATTTCTGGTGAAAAAAAAAAATACAGCTTCTAGCACAATTCTAGCACACAATAGTTGAGAAATAATTTCAGGGCTGTTAATATAATTTCTCAGTGATGTGTTCATGTTTATGTGTTTATGCCCCTAAACGTGTTTGTTTGTTTGTTTGTCTATCCGTTCGTTCGTTCGTTCGTTCGTTCGTTCAACCAAAATTGACAATTTGCTGAAAATGTATTCACCCTCAGGGCATCCAAGATGAGTTTGTTTCTTCATTGGAACAGATTTACATTGAATTACTTGCTCACCAATGGGTGCTGTGCAGTGAATGGGTGCCGTCAGAATGAGAGAAACAGCTGATAAAAGCATCACAAAAATCCACAAGTAATCCACACCACTCCAGTCCATCAATTAATGTCTTGAGGTGAAAAAGCTACATGTTTGTAATAAAAAAAATCCCTAATTGAGGCTAACTTTAAACCGTTGCTTCTGGTCAAAATACAAGCCCATAATCTAATAGCACTTCCTCCAGTGAAAAAGTTCCTCCCGTTGTCCTTCCGCATCAAAATCCACCGACATACTGTATTTGTTTAGAAAAGTCAAACGGTTTGAAGGTCAAAAATAAATAAATAAAATACAATAAAATGATGAATTTGTTTATTATTCTGATGGCACCCATTCAAGTGAAGTAATGCTGAATTTCTCTGAATCTGGAGACAATTGTGAGTTAATTTTTCATTTTTGGGTGAACTATTCCTTTGATATTAATTAACATTCAGGATTTATAATGAAATATTCTGATTTTAACATACAGTGTGACCCAAAAGTCTGAGACCATATTGAAAATAAGGGATTTGTTTATTTATTTATTAACTTTTAACAGAAAGTTTTGGAAATTATGATGTAAGAAGAACGAGAATTTGTTATGATTCTTCACTGTTTTTAGATCACTAATCAAATAGGTAAATTTGTGATATTGATCATCTGAACTTTTTACAAATGGCCATATTTTTCTTCCCGTTGAAGCACAAGATTTTCTTTGGATCATCTCAAATCATGCTGCAAATCATGATCATCAGGTTTTACTTCGGAAGTTCATGCAGTTTGATTACTGCTTTTATTAAAGCAAAAGGACAACAAATCAAAACTAAAATATTTAAAAATCATATCTCTTTAACTTTTCTGTCAAGTTATGCTGATTATATAATTTTGAATTAATTTTTTGTATTAAATGAGGAAGAATGCAAAATAGAAGCATTTTCACTAGTGGTCTCGTGTTTGAACCCCACTGTAAATTATATATATGTGTGTGTGTGT
>NW_015539852.1:1098055-1132806 GCF_001515605.1 Sinocyclocheilus anshuiensis
TAAGTGTGTATATATATATATATATATATATATATATATATATATATACAGTATATATATATATGTGTGTGTACTTGTTTATGCTACATTGTGGGGACCAAATGTGATGATGATAGATGATAGTGATAGTGATAGTGATAGTGATTAAAACCTCAAATTTTTGAAATTGTGGGGACGGGTCTGCGGTCCCCACGAGGGAAAAAAATGATTAAAAATAGTAAATGATGTTTATCTGAAAGTGTAAGAATGCAAACAGGTTTTCTGTAAGGGGTAGGTTTAGTTAGGGGATAGAAAATATCATTTGGTCAGTATAAAAGTAATAGAAGCCTATGGAAAGTCCCCAGTGTGTGTGTGTGTGTGTGTGTGTGTGTGTGTGTTTTCCTCATTCAGGCAGTGATTCATTATAACAGGCTATCTAAAAGTGTGTGCACGTGTTTACTTCTCATGTGACATGACACAGAGCTGGTGCATGCTGGTCTCAGAGCTGCACTACATGTACACTAATGACTCCTGTAAGGAATGTGTTTCACTGTTGTGCAGGAAGACGCTATGTCACACACTGATCGAGTGGAAGGGAGAGAGTGTCTGACTTCAATTTCCTTATCACCTTAATGAACCCTGACCCCTGCTGAGAGAGAGAGCACTGAGAACAGACAGATAAGCCCAGAAGCTCAGTGATGGAGCACTGCAAGAGAGAAATGGCCAAAAGATTAGACAGAATTCACTTCATCTGTCTCCTCTACAGGAGACACATATTCACGCACACACATGCGTTACTGTCATGTAGTTCATTAGTTTGTGCCATTCCAATTTTTATGGGTAGTCGACATTAAATACTTGATAAGTTGATGACGTCTTGCAGTGTGACACCTCTCTGAGACCTGATGTCACATCTGTCTTTGCTCAGTTGTTGCAAATTGGCTTTTTTCATGATTATTATGCATGTATAGTTTAAAAATGTATGTGTCACACCACAGGACCATTTAAAGAGATCATAATATCTAATGATTTTCTTTCTCCTGTGAAACACAAAATTGTGGAAGATGTAAAATATCCTGCGGTCCCCACGAGGGAAAATAATTATTAATAATAGTAAATTATGTTTATCTGAAAGTGTAATGATGCAAACAAGTTTTCTGTAAGGGGTAGGGTTGGGTTAGGAGGTAGAAAATATCGTTTGGTCAGTATAAAAGTAATAGAGGTCTATGGAAAGTACCCACAATTCACAGAAACAAACGTGTGTGTGTGTGTGTGTGTGTTTTGTCTCCTGACCTCCTTTGCTTACCTTCACAGTAACGCAGACTTTCTAACTTCTGCATGGTTGTTTGGTCCCAAGTGCTAGTGTGTTTTCTTGTATTTCTCTGTAACTTATGTTTCCTGAGGAAATACCAGACTACTGTTAAAGTTTTAGGAAAATCCAAATACAGATATAGAAAGAGAGAGAGCGTGTGAGAGAGATAATATAATATAGAGTTTAGTAGTGCCCACCCACTTTTTTTTACTGGCCTTGCTTACGGAGGTATTTTATCCTACAGTATTTATTTTTCCATAAGAAAATAATCTTCATTAAAAGCCATGAACCTACTTATCTGCTACAAGGTAAATCACAACATTAAAAACTTTCATTTGAAGCAAAAAAGTTCTTAACATCTTTAATGAGTTTTTAAATTACTTAGAGAGAAAAGACTCGCACTGAAGAAGGCCTGAAATAACTGCCAAAACTACAATCCCATGAAGCATTGTGATAATTGTCATAATAAAATGGTGATAAATTGATAATGGCATAATTAAAATAAAAACAACGAATGAAGCTGTTGATTTAAAGTTGATTATGTAAATATAAACAGCATATTTTCTTTTCTTCTTTTTTTTGCACTATAAATAAATATTTTAGTAGTTTGAGAGCATAGGGAGACTGATTATCGGATTGACTGATTTATCATCACAGTGCTTCATGAGAGTGGGCATGCACTAATGTCTTTTGGTGCGATTTGCATGTTTTGATTCTTGGCAGAATCATGGGTAATGTAGTTTTTACCAAGAATTCCACTGATAAAAACAATTTTTTATAAATATGTTGAAAAAAGGTAGACTGATGGCTTCAACAAAAAAACATATACGATTGATTATCAACCTTGTAACTCACAGTATGTCTGCCTTTAAAGCTTTGTTATCATAAAAAAAAATGGTGAATGAAAAAAAAATTCTTCTTAAAACAATGTAGATGTAACATGTAAGAAAATAAAGGCCAGTATGCAAATACCTCAACAACAGTGTTGGTTAGATTTTCAAACTGTAATCTTAAGCTTCTTAATTTCCTAAAATTTCTCATAACCAAAAATAAACTGTAACTAAACTAAACCGTAAATAAACTGTCACTGTAAAGTGACTGTTTGTGAGTGTGTACGCGTGTCGGTGGATTAGCTTCCATGTTACTCTGTTCCAATCCATACTCTCTGTTCTTCCTCCATTCTCAAGGATAAAGGAGTCCAGTGAACTTGCATTTGTGGCCTCTTAAATAATGTATGGAAGCCTCTGGGAGAACACAAACAGATCCTCCATGTTTCTTGCTCTTTAGACCCCCATTAAAGTTCCTAAGTCCTGCACCAGATACCTGTGTGTGCCACGGCAAATCACAGGGGGCACGACTGGCACCATCTCACACACACTCATTAGTCTTGACGTCTTCGATCCCAGAGGAGCCATTGTTACTGTTTCTGATGACAGTTTGCCAAACATCACCTTCTGTGCTGATTTGCCCTTTGAGTCCATTGATTTTGTTTGTCCTCCGAAAACGTGGCGCCATTGAATTGTGTGTCTGATTACACCGGCGATGTTAATGGTTGAGAGGGACAAAAACACATCTTCAACACAAGATGAGGCTGGATTTTCCACTGACAAAATATGCTTTGATGTAACAATTTTGAGCTTAAGATCAGATCACAGAGGAGACTGTTAAGAGCACACGTTGAACAGAGGAACGGTCAAACAATGCCAAGATGACCATACTGCCCCCTGTAGGACTACTTGCAAACTACACTTTAGGGATCACTCCTTTGGGGTCAGTAAGATATTTTTCTTTCTGTAATTTTTATTAATTAAATTAACATTTTTGTTTAACAAGGACACATTAAGTTGATCAAAAGTGACAGTACATTCATTTCTAATGTTACAAAAGATTTCTCATTCAAACACTTTCTGTACTTTTGAACTTCAAAAAATCCTTGAAAAACGTATCATGGTTTGTAACATTAAAGGTGCAATAGGTGATTGTCTTCAGAAAAATTTTTTGTTATGCTGGTTGAAAGTCTCTTCACATCCCGATAGCAATCATTAAGTTAAGTGGTCTAAATGTATTTATCTGTATTTATATATTCTGTGGAAGGCGTAGGGCCATGAAATGTTCGTCCAATCAAAACGCTCGGTGCGAGCGTTTTAATTGGCTTTCCTAACTGCCTGTCAACGTATGTATTTGCATACCTCTGCGCACCCTGTTCGCACAGACACAATACGTCATCAGCGCGTTCACGCATGCTGTGCAGACAGAGTGAGAATGGCAGACAAACATCAACAACCCGATCTTCCTTCCTGGTATTGTAGCACTTTTAAAGTTTTCTCACCGGTGAATGACACATGATGTAGCCCAGCGGTTTCCAATTCCAGTCCTCGCGCCCCCCGCTCTGCATATTTTCACTCGCTTAGTTAACACACCCGATTCAGATAACCAGCTCGTTAGAAGAGAGCTACGTGCATGAACTGTGTTCCGATCGATATGATCCCTACACAGTGTTCATTGCTCCCTACTCCCTGAGCAGGGGAAATCCGTTTAAGCTTACTTCACTGCGGAACATGGGCTGGAATTGGGAACCGCTGATGTAGCCTATTGTAGTATTGTTGTCTCTGGTATTCTGGTCTGTGAGCGTATATGCGTTCAGGGGTGTGGCTTTGGACGGCGATTGCAGGGAGGTTGGGACGTTCGCTTTCAGTGCTATCAGGCTAAAGTTAGCATTTTCCAATATCTCCTACTGCACCTTTAATAATAAAACATTTTGTGAGGAGCAAATCAGCATATTAGAATGATTTCTGAAGGATCATGTAAAACTGAAGACTGGAGAAATGGCTGCTGAAAATTTGGCTGACAGACCTCTATAACCATGCTTTAATCTGATGAAAGATGCCCAACAGGGGTAAAATATAATTAATCCACAAACAGGGAAATAAGCCTGAGTCTGGACCCACTGAAGTTTAAATCCCCTTTTCTGCCAAGATGGGCGCTTTTACTCTTTAATCCACTCTGGTTACTGATGTGGCCTGTCTCGAGGGGAAGAGAAATTTCCACAGCATCGACCCGTTTACTGGCTCTTCAAGCCACTTGTTTTGACATGCCATCCGCAGTGCACCTGGCAGATAAAGCATAACCTCTTTGTGTTAATTAATTTTTAAGCGTGAAAGGAATATTTAATGCCAATTGCTAAATTACAATTTCTGTTTCTAATACTCAAGGATAGAGGTTTTCAGAACCCTTAACCTTAAGTATTGGACTTTAGAGTAACTCGACATGAACATGAAAGTTATTTTAGATTTAAAGTTGATTGTTGAAAGATTAATAGTCAGAGTAAAAATGTCAGTATACTTAATTTTTAAAGGGATAGATTTCTCAAAAATGATTGTTACTATTCTATTATTACTATTATCTATTATTATTTATCTATTATTATTTACTCACCCTCATGTCATCCCAAACCTGTTTGACTTAGTTTTATCTGTGGAACTACTGACATGAGGGTGAGTAAATAATAATAATAATTAGGGCTGCACGATAAATCGCATGCGATATTCTTCATTTCTTTTTTCAATTTTATGTTGCATCCTGATACTACAATTGTTTAAATCAATTTTTTATCATTAATCTACACTCCGTACCTCATAATGACAAAATGAAAACAGATTTTTAGAAATGTCTGTAAATTTATTAAAAAGAAAAAAAAATGAAATATCACATTTACATAAGTATTCAGACCCTTTGTAACAACACTTGAACTTTAGCTCAGGTGCCTCCCATTTCTCTTGATCATTGCTGAGATGTTTCTACACCTTGATTGGAGTCCACCTGTTGTAAATTAAATTGATTGGACATCATTTGGAAAGGCACACACCTCTCTATAAAAGGCCTAACAGCTGACAATGCATATCAGAGTGAAAACCAAGCCATGAGATCAAAGGAGCTGCCTGCAGAGCTCAGAGACAGCATTTTATTGAGGCACAAATCTGGGGAAAGCTACAAAAAAATGTCTGCAGCACTGAAGGTTCCCAAGAGCACAGTGGCTTCCATAATTCTCAAATGGAAGAAGTTTGGTACAACCAGGACTCTTCCAAGAGCTGGTCGCCCAGCCAAACTGAGCAATTGATGGAGAAGGGCTTTGTCTAGACTGGTGACCAAGACGTTGATGGTCACTCTAGTTGAGCTCCTTGATCATATATGCAGATGGGAGAAACCTACAGAAGGATAAACATCACTGCAACACTCCACCGATCTGGGCTTTATGGCGGTGTGGCCAACTCCATCCTCTCCTCAGTGAAGACGCATGAAAACACACTTGGAATTTGCAAAACAGCACCTAAAGGACCCTCAGACTCTGAGAAACAATATTCTCTGGTCTGATGAACCTCGATTCTAAGCATCATGTTTGAAGGAAACCAGCTCTGCTCATCACCTGCAGAGTACCATCCCAAAAGTAAAGTGTACTGGTAGCAGCCTCACGCTGTGGGGCTGTTTTTCAGCGGCAGGGACTAGGAGACTGGTCAGGGTTGAGGGAAAGCTGAATGGAGCAAAGTACAGAGATATCCTCAATGAAAACCTGTTCCACAGTGCTCAGGACCTCAGACTGGGCCGAAGGTTCACCTTCCAACATGATAATGACCCTAAGCACACAGCCAAAGCAACACAGGAGTGGTTTAGGGACAACTCTGTGAATGTCAAAGTGGCCCAGCCAGAGCCCTGACTTGAACCCTATCGAACATCTCTGGAGAGACCGGAAAATGGCTGTCCACCGATGGTCCCTATCCAACCTGACCGAGCTTGAGAGGATTTGCAAAGAAGAATGGCAGAAAATCCCCCAGTCCAGGTGTGCAAAGCTTGTTACGTCATACCCAAAAAGACTCGAGGGTGTAATTGCTGCTAAGTACTGAGTACTGAATACTTATGTAAATGTGATTATTTCAGGTTTTTTTCTTTTTAATAAATTTACAGACATTTCTAAAATTTCTGTTTTCACTTTGTCATTATGAGGTACGGAGTGTAGATTAGAGGTCTGCGTGGGACTATTTTTTTTTTTTTCACATTCACAAATATTTCACATTTAAATTTCCGCTACTGCAAGAAAGAGAGAAGTGTAGTCTGCACAAAATTGTGTTATTTTATTCGTCTTGTCAAGAGTCTTGAATTTATTGACTTTGACTTGAATTTATATGAATTATCTTAAGACACAAAATTTGTTTAATATTTTATGCAGCACAGTAGGAAAAAGTGTCAGGAAAAAAAAAATTTTGTACAAAAATTGTATTTCTTATTTTTAGTCGTCTTGGCAGGATACAATTCGTTTAACACTTACAACACAATAGGAAAAAGTGTTGCAGAGAAAAAATTTTTTTAATGTAGTTGTACAAAAATAGCCTATTAGCTATTTTTATTCGTCTTGTCAAAATACTAAATTCGTTTGACATTTTTCTGTTAACACGGTAGGGAAAGTGTCGCAGAGAAAAATAAATATGACATCTGTCATTTAAAATGATAGGCTAAGCAAAATATAAACAAAACCGAGTTGAACGTCCTTCAAGGACAGCGCATCCACACTTTGCTCCATCCTTATTCTGCTCTGTCACTCATCATCAACCTGCCTGTTCTGTCTGAGGGCCGTATATTTACCACCGGTTCAGCCTGCTCTGAGCATCGTTGTGCACATGCTGCGCACAGACCCCGCAAATAAAACGCATGACGCAGAAAGCATGCGTGTAGCCCGTGCATAACAGTCCGAGTGCAGGCTGTACCGGTGGTCAATAAGATTAAAGCGCAGATATGCTGTTCTGAATGGACGTCGGGAACGGGATATTTTTAGACCGCCCGCTCCCGTTCAAATTATACCAGAGTTACCAACCGCTACCGCGTTTTATTCGGGAATTTAATCCCACAGCGCAAAAAATCTGGTCGGGTCTCGCGGGAGAGCCGCGGGAATGCAGACCTCTACTTCTTGGCTGATGGAAAGACAAATTGAGAGAGTGAATGATGAGGGTTGTGTAAGGGGAGAGAAACCGAGGAGTGTATTTCTATCTGATCAAAGCTCTTCAGGGTTCACGTGTTATTGTGCCTTGTTTCAACTGCAGCTGACTGCTGCCACAACCACTTTCCTCCAATCAGGCTGATGGTAATTAGATCAAACACACTTTCGTCTTGCTGCCGGCATTGCACGTTCCCTGCACACTTACTTGTGTTTTCCCCTTTAGGAAGATGGAGCGAAGAGTGTGTGTGTATGCAGAGATGAGAGTAGTGAGGATTTTAATCCACTCCTCACTTGACTCTATTGCATGTGAAAGCGGCGAGGTGAATTGATTCAGTTGTATATTTTGATGTTTCAGACTCACACTCGTCCGCCTAAGGGAAAAAGCATTACCTGAATGCAATTCGGGCCCTCGGCACATGAATAAACGGGACTGGAGTCTCATTATAATTTGCAAAAGGCATTTGTGGAACGGAGCAACCTCGGCCGCGCTCTTCAGTGCCATTCAAGTCTTATTTTCCTTCCACTGCCATTTAGGACCAAGCTGTACAAATGTATCTAGTGGAAAGAAACAACAAGCAGCAAAGGGAAAAAAAATCAATAGTCCTCCCCCCCTCCGCATTTAATATTCCCTCACATCGGATCTGGCACAGTTCGATCGCTGTTGAATTTCTATGATCCGCAGGCCAATTCATTTCGCTCAAGTCTTGCGAAATTAGACCTTGCATTTTTCAAAGTTACATTTTAATCATATTTTACGATGATGGCGGCATGGAGTGGAGTAAGGAAGAAAAGCGAAGGCAAAAATAAAAGGCTGTAAGGGTCCCTGGAGCTTCAACGAAAGTGGCATTTTGTTCCTAATTGGTTTAATTTATTAATCCAATGCTTTGTTGTGGTTTTTCATGTTTTTATACAGTCGTTGCATAAACATTACAGCGAATATCTCATTTTGCTTTAAAAATTTCAAACCTGCTAAGGAAAACTGAGTTTATTACCACCACAGATGTTCTGTTAAACTTTGAAATGGTGTTTAATCACCGTTTTCTTTTCTCTTTTCTCTTTTCTCTTTTCTCTTTCTCAGGCTTGTAAATTCCGCTGATTCTTTCTGTAGTCTTTTTGCAACACTGAAGAAAACCTTCTTCTCTTCTCCACACCCAAACCAGGCCGAGAGAGAAGACCTCACCCCCAAAAGACACTTTGCACCCTTCATTTTTGCTCACCTCTTTTCCGCCATCGTCTCTCTCTCTCTATCGCCAACACCTTCACCTTTTCACCAGGAACTCTCCCTCTGTCCTCTCCCTCCTTCCCCTGCACTCCCTGTCTTCTCATACCTCTGGAATACATCACGGACGGCACCGCCTCAATGCTCGAACTCTCTCTCACTGGACAAAGATATATTGGATGGGGCAAAGCGATTGGACATTTCGATGTACTTTAGTTTCCTCTGGTTAAAGACTACTGTATTTGATCTTGTTTACTAATGTAAGGGAAGGACATGTGTTTTCTTAGGGCAGGGTGGTAGCCTTCAGAGTCTAAAAAAAAAGCATCTCTTGCGTCTTTTTGTTTTTAGTTCAATTGCATTAGTTGTTATGGAGTGGAACACAATATATCTTTATAGTAATGTGTGAAATGGTGGGGGGAAATGTACACTATATATTTTATTTTTTACCAATGTACAATTATATTAATTAACTTATGTACTTTGATCGCTTATTCTTTAATGACCCCTCACGAGAAAGAAAAAAAAAAAGAAAAGAAAAGAACTATATGTTTTTGCAAAATTTTAGGAACTATTTCTAATGCCATTGATGTTTTTTCCTCTTTTTTTCATGTACGAGCTCTTGTTTAGGTTCTTGAGTCTGGAGAGCAATTTGCAGACAGAGAGAGAATCTGTCTTGTGATTCTTGTTTCTGATGGTATGGCGTTTATTTTATTTTTCTCCCTCTCCCCTTGGGTCAAAGTGAAAGAGGCCAGGGAAGGCTGTTGATTCAGTGGTTCTTTTTTTTTTTTTGTTCTTTTTTTTTTTTTTGCGCTTGTGAGAAGAAGACAACAAAAAAGAGAGACAGAAAAAGGTTTGCGTGGAAGACCCCGTAACTTCTGAAAATGCAAAGAAAAAGATGACGTGGTGAATGAGTTTTGTCTGTCTTTTGCACTAATTTAATAAAGCTGTTACTGTAATTCCCACCACTTTAACTTTGCTCGTTTGTTTTAAACTTGTCTGCAGACCAAAGGAAGAAGAACCAGATTCAGTGATGGAGAAATGTCATGAAATATTTACATTCCATAGGGGACATGGCTGATATAATAAATAAACCAACATATGCACATAAGAATATTGGTATTTTAAGGATATAGCAAACTAAAGCGTTCACAACAACCTTACAAGGTTTAAAAACCTTGGCCATTATTATTATTATTATGAACATATGAAAAGATGGATACTGGAGTTCTGATTTTATGCTGTATTCTGCTAAAAAAAAACATTTTTATTTATATATTGTATAATACAGCTGTAAATAATATATTGGGTAATTCATATACAAGTGCAGTGGTATAATATAAAATTGTACAATCTATTGAAAATAAAATTGTATGTTTAATTCATATTTATAGCATAAACTCAGGTATAGGTTTGTACCATCTTTTCATACAGCAATGATTTATTAAAATAAATAATTGTCCTACTTGTCCAGTGTAGCTGTTAAAAAATGGAAATGTCTTGGTTTGAAGGTCAAGGTACACTTGCATATTAATTGTGGTTTAATGAACTAGCTCAGGCATTTAACTAGCTTCTGCATTAATTTTGAAGTCAGAAAAAAACGACTCTGGCCGTCTCGAGTCATCATCGCTTAGAACAAATATCATCTGATAATTTCTCTGCAATTTGATTAACTGAAATAATTAGCTCATAAACCACCATTAACATTTCCCTGGAGATGCCAGAGTACAGTCTAACAAACTGACTCCTTCGGTATAAATAATCTGAAAATGAACCCGTGAAACCCTGCAAGTTGCTCTGTGATGAAAAGTGATGCTTAAACTTTGAGAAAAGAATAGGAAACTTTTGCAGTTATACTTGTGTGAATTACCCAGTTTGAGGTCTGAATAACAAGCCTTGATAGTACTTTTTTTTTATCATTGTGACTACAATATAAAAGAATAATGGCGAGCCGGCAATGTAATCACCCCCCACTTCCTCACTCGACTGAATAAGTCTCATTTTGATTTCATACTCTGTTTTTGGCCCACATCAATTCTTAATCACTCTGTATAAACACTAGAGCCACCGTTCTGGCAGAAGTTTGTTATATTAAGTCACCGCCTTTTTGTCATAACAATTACTCTTTGTGAAAGCACAAACGTGTGAAACCTTGCTGAATGAGTAGAAATCAATAAATGATCATGCTTTGCTATTCGGATCTGGGTAATGACGTGTAATTGGAACATGTGTTTGGGTCGATAAGTGTGCACAGGTGATCATGGCCTCGATGAAGTCGATAGAATTATGATTACTATTTCCAAGATTAGCCTCTGGCTTGATTTAAGAGAAAAGTTAAAGACGCCATGAAATCAAGAATGAGGTTTTGTGTCTTTTAGTCAATGTCTGTTAGTTTTTAGGCCATCTATATGCTAGCATGCTTTCTCTAACACAAAAAAATGGACCAGAAATATCCATGAACTGTGTTGATTAACCATTTAACCCTATTCAAATCATTTTTGTGGAGAGCCTGTTCATATTGTTTGTATTACACTCTTGATTATTACTGAAACCTTGAAAGTTTGACCTGCTTTAACATCATATTGTATTCATTTCAGTCAAATATGTCTCAAACTGGCGAGTAAAGGCATGCTGAGTCTCTGTCAGGCAGGTTGGTGGCCATCACGCTCTCCATTTATTTTACACTTACTCCATTTATTTGTAGGATAGAAGCAGCTTTCATCTCCTATCCCTCTCTCACAAGTGACATGAGGGATTTGTCTCCACAAATTTCGATGACTTCTAAATCCTCTGAGAGTGTTCTTGCTTTAAAATGGCAGATAGAGCAGAGAGAAACCCCTCTCAGTGTCAGTCATTCACCTCCTGACCTACTGCATTGATACAACTAATGGTCACAAACTATTTAAAATTGGAGTGACCAGTTGCATTGTCCTTAAAGGGACAGTTTCCTAAAACTGAAGAGATATTTTAAAGAACCTACAATGAAAGTCAATGGGGTCCAGTGTTATTTTGGACCCCTATTAAGGGAATAGTGAACGGGTTCCATTAGAATAAGAAATCAAACAGCTGAAAAAAACATCACAATAATCCACAAGTAGTCCACACAACTCCAATCTTGTGAAGCAATTTATTAAAATTCATTAAAATGCTAAACTGGTCCAGCAGTTAATTTACAGTTTAATCCATATAAATGTGCAGTACTCTCAGAAAATATTTGGACACTTAAGCCATAACTTTTTATTATCTAAATTAAAACGGCATTAAACTATCTGAATGTCATTGCATTAGAAAGCAAAATATAAAACCAAGTGGCATTTATTTTAAAGGGGTCATATGATGCGATTTCAAGTTTTCCTTTCTCTTTGGAGTGTTACAAGCTCTTGGTGCATAAAGAAGATCTGTAAAGTTGCAAAGACTAAAGTCTCAAATCCAAAGAGATATTCTTTATAAAAGTTCAGAGTCAGCCACACGTACCTAAAACGGCTCGTTCTAACACGCCCCCACATATCTACCTCACTATGTGGGAAGATTTGCATAACGCCGCCCAAATGTTCACGCAAAGAAAGAAGGCGTAACTTTTAGTCTCACTGTAGTTTTGTTGACGCTGCAGCCATGTCGTGAAGACACTGTGTGCTTAGTTGTGAAAGCGAAACTACTTTGTTTGGTCTTCCAAAAGAGGACGATATCCGCTTCGTCATGCCTAGAGCTGATCTGTGCTGGTCGCTGAGGGAATACATCAACTTTCACCGTGGACGAAGCGGAATCCAGCCTGTCATGAATCAAGAATCCAGAATCGGAATCCAGCCCGTCTTGAGGTATCTGTCACATGTGGTTGCCGCTCATTCGTCGGATCCGCCGGGCGTACACAAAATAATGTTCTTTTTAGCAGCATCATATGACCCCTTTAAAGAAATCTAGCACAAGCACACTTTATAAACATAATATTTTATTGGTTCAGAATCATTGCACAAATGACTCAGAAAAGTGAAGTTGGTTCTGAGAAAAGGTCTGGCATCATTTGTTTGCAGATGACACTTGGTTTGCAATGACATTTTTCAATATATTTTTTCCAAATATAAAAGTGTCTATGTATTTGTATATGTGTCTTTTTTTCCAGCCACTGTATGTTTTTGTATCTGGGTGACTGTTTGATGAAGTGACACAGATGCCGGACACACACTGTGTTTGCATCTGTCCTGCTTGGCTGGAAACTAGTAAATAAAATTCAGTTTATTTTGGGGCATGAAAAATCCTGAATGTAGTACTGTTTATGTTTTGTTTTTCAGTCATCTCTTTCTTTCATTTCTGTTCTCCCTGCACACCATTCACTTCCCTCTGATCTTGTTATATCTCGAACTGTCACACTGTCTCATCTGTGATGTATTTTTTGACGAAGGCACTTGGAAGCAGGAGCATTGGAACTGCCTGAAAAGGTCAGAAGAGTGTGTGATTATTTTAAATCTTATACACCTGGCTCATGAATATTAATTCCATGGCATCATGCAATTAATATTCCGTTTGCTGTGAGGCAAAAAAAAATGGTACATAGGCATGTGCCACTGCATTTGCAAATCTTTTTTTTTTTTTATCATTTTTATTCTTTGTTATTTGTACATGTATTCTGAAGGATACTGAAGACTAGAATATTGGCTGATGAAAATTCAGCATTGCATTACAGGAATAAATCATATTAAAGTAGAAAGCAGTTATATTAAATTGCAATAATATTTCACAATATTTATATATTTACTGTATGCAGCCTTGATGAGCTGCATACAGGTTTTAAGAGACTTCTAACAACAACAACAAAAACATTAAAATTCTTGCTTATCCCATACTTTTAACTATTAGTGCATTCATACATTCTTTTTATTTATTTTTTATTTTTTTCTATTTTTATTTATTTATATATTTGTTTTGTTTTTTACATTTATTTATTTTTTTTATATGTGTGCATCTGTATATGTAGCAATTATTTCACAATGTAGGATGACGTGCTCAAAATGGTATGTACTGTGTGTGTGTGTGTGTGTGTGTGTGTGTGTGTGTGAGAGAGATGGATATGGCAGGTGAGAGCCTTGGGGCCAGATTCCACCTTACACCAGAAGAGAAACCGAGCTGTCAGAGACCTAATTGTCCCTCAGAGCTCCTGATTGGGTAAAACTGAAGACAGAGAGAGAGCCTCAAGTGTGCCTGCTGGAAATAAGAGCGCAATATATCAACACACTTCTTTCTGGAGTTTGTGCAGGGGAGCACTGAGGTCCAGCTGTCTTGGCCCGTGTTTGTTGTCTAGACATCACCTTCTGTCTGAACGCAGTTGTGTATTCATCCAGGTTTTTGGCCCTGAGGAGTGTTTTGTCTTGAGTTCAGCTGCCGCTGAGTGGAGCACTGATGCACTGCAGCCTCAGTTCTAGAAGGTTCCATGACCTCTTTTTCCAAGACTTAACAAATGCGGATTCATTCGGTGAAAACAAGCGCTGACCAACACCAACAGACGCCGACGGGGTAACAAACTGATCTGATAAAACCACAGTGTAGACCAGGTTCATACGTGCATTGCCCAAATTAGCACTGTAGTTTAATTTGTGAAGATTACATGTATCATTTCTCCTATACTACATTTTCGGCCCATCTTCCATAAGAACATTCAGCTATACCATCTATAGCATAGTCCATACAGTCTTTTCGAGATGTTGAAATTTGAAATGGACAGCAGCAGAGCTTCACACCTCTTGTTAGCATATTGTAATAGCCTGCAGGGATTCCATTCTCACCATTGAGGGTGTGAAAATTCAGCACTGGGTTTGATTCACAGCCATGGAAAAGGACGCAGGCGAAGACGCAGACACCCTAGATTACCGTTGCTGTTCGTCCGTCCTACAGCTAAAATGAGAGCAGACATCCAGCGACATCTACCTGCGTCATTCCATTCTCCCACAAGCCCTGCTAAAAGGGAGAGAGGAGGAATATGTATTTATTTCGCCTGCTTTTTGTCCTGCTATGTTTTGCCAAATAGGGGAATGGTACTGTGTAGCAATGTTGACTCATGAATTATTGACGGCAGCCGCATCACCTGGGCCATCTCATTATCGACTCACTATGGAGAAAGAGCCAGCCAATCATCCCGCCAACAGTAATACGGCTAGCACATCTCCATTGCAATTACCAGCAATCCAAAAGAGGCTCTCACTCTCACCCACACAAACACACACACACAAGCTTTACGTATAAAGACTACATGCACGCTCACATGCATTTATTGACTTGCATATGAGACAGGATAAACATGTAGTACAAAATAAATATGGTGATTATGAAGTTTTCATACTGTGAAATAAGCATGCGTGCGTAGACATGCACATGCAGTAATCACCTTGCCAAGGACGCCCTACTCAGTAATCAATACCTGCCTGTAATGAGTGTATCAGGAATGGGAAAACACGCACAGACACAGTAACCAGCGCACACACACTTAACAACACACTTCATCACCTAAGCTTAGACTATCCGCTCATCAATACTCATCAGCACAGGATTGAAGCGCTCCACACTGATGGCGGGGGGCTGATCAGCGCTTAATCACATGTCCAGGTAACTTACACTGTTTTAAGAGTGACAATGAATAAGTAATGTCCTCGCTCCCATGTAGATGTTGATTTGCTTACAGTATTGTAGCTGTTTTGCAAAATTAACAATTTCATTATTTAGCTGCAGTTAATACAGATATGCACCAACAGCATTGTGGTGGCAGTTTTCAAACTAGCAGGTGGCATTTATATTTGCTCTAGAACATTTTAAAATCTAATTCATAGACTTTTTTTAGGAAATTAATTTGTCATAAATATCATTAATATTTGTCTATATACTGTAGAATTAGAATGAGCTGAGGTGGGCTGTTAGCAGTGAACTGGGAAATGTTTTATTAATTTGTTATTTGACAGTTTTAGGCCACCATTATATGGAAGCTTGTTTCTGCCACTGAATAAAAATTAAAAATGCTATTTGCAATTTCTTAGCTCACAATTCTGACTTTTTTCCTCACAATTGCGAGTTTACATCTTGTAGTTTTTTACTCAGAATTGCATGATATACCCTAGTGAACAATAAATATACTAAAATGTATTTTAAATACATTTATTTCATGCTAAGTATACTGCAAATACATTTACATTTTATGTACTTCATAAAAATACCCTGCAGTTGTACTTTTATTCTAAACTGGAATGCTTAAAGTCTGCTAAATTGGAACAACTAATTTTGTACTTAATGCACTTTAATGCACGGAAGTAGTGCTGAACTCCGACTAAAGAAATGCCGGTCATTAAAACACATCTTAGGCTTAATATTAAGAAATGTGCACTGTGCACAAGTAGTACGCCAAATAAAGCTGAATTATAATTGCTATTTTAGTAAGTCTCGCGATATGTCAGTAAATATGTTAATAGATTTTAACTACTTAGTATGAAATAAATGTATTTTAAATATATTAGATTTTTACAAGGGTAAACTCGAAATTTCAAGGTATAAAGTGAGAATTGTGAAATGTAAACTTGCAGTTGTAAGAAAATAGTCTTTTTTCCCCCTCAGAATTGGACTTTATAACTCGCAGTTGTGAGTTAATATCTCACAATTATAAGAAAAGAAGATATAAGACATAAATAAACTCGCAATTGCGATAGTCATAATTGCAAGTTTATATATCGCAATTATGAGTTTATATCCCACAAATCTGACTTTATACCTCAAAATTGCAAGTTTGTCTTGCAACTCTGACTTTACAACTCACAACTGTGAGTTTAAAAATTAACATTTGGAATTATAATTGCTATTTTAGTAAGTCTCGCGATATGTCAGTAAATATGTTAATAGATTTGAACTACTTAGTATGAAATAAATGTATTTTAAATATATTAGATTTTTACAAGGGTAAACTCGAAATTTCAAGGTATAAAGTGAGAATTGTGAAATGTAAACTTGCAGTTGTAAGAAAATAGTCTTTTTTCCCCCTCAGAATTGGACTTTATAACTCGCAGTTGTGAGTTAATATCTCACAATTATAAGAAAAGAAGATATAAGACATAAATAAACTCGCAATTGCGATAGTCATAATTGCAAGTTTATATATCGCAATTATGAGTTTATATCCCACAAATCTGACTTTATACCTCAAAATTGCAAGTTTGTCTTGCAACTCTGACTTTACAACTCACAACTGTGAGTTTAAAAATTAACATTTGTGAGATAAAAAGTCACAATTACCTTTTTTAAATTTTGATTCAGTGGCAGAAAAACAGGCTACCATACCATTAACTTTATCAGCTTTATGGATTATTAAAAAAAACATTTTTTTTAAACTTTGATGCTATAGATTTTTATTTAAACATTATTATTATTTGATCAGAATCGCTTTGTGCTGCTAAAATTATTTGGACAACTCGGGAATGAAAGATGACTTATTCCAGCCACCATAACACATCAGAATTACAGTAATTACACTCATATGTGAGAATTAACAGAAGACAATGAGAAGTGCTGTTTACTAAGCACTAAAGTCATCACCCTTGTTTGAATAATTAATATCCATTTAAAGGTCAGCAGTCAAATCTCTGTTTGCAGTTCACCTTTTATGAGTACATCACATTTTGTGTTCCAAATTGTGATAGAACGGCAGTAACTTTGTCAAGTCATGCGTTAATACCAACTTTGGAAACAGACTGTTCCAACTGTAATCATTTCACTGTCACTGTGTATTAATGGAAATGATTTTATCAGTCTTAGGTGGATACAGTTTGTGTTTCAAGGTCATTATCTCTGGGAACATAGAGTGATGATTCATTAAGAGCTATTTAAAAGTATCTTTGAGGTTAAATTCTTAACCTCTCACACACCGAAAAGCTGTTAAATGATACTCATAGAATCATGCTGATAACCTCAGTCCAGATTAAACTCCCTTTATAATAGAGAACATCACATGCATAAAGAGTGAAACTGTGCAAATGAGTCTCACTGGGTAAGACGAGGTGTGAATGATGTGATGATAGTGACAAGCAAAATGCAGCTCCTACAATGTCAAAGTCTAGACTGGGAAAGACAGATATATATGGTCTAGTGACATCTGTTAGCTACATTCACATTTCTGCCTTATGTTTATGAGAAAGAGGAGAAAAAATAACAACGGGATGGGTGACATTTTCAAAGGTCTGTTGTATTGCAGAAGCACTGTATACAATGTTTCTTGGTCAAGATTAACAAAAAAACGGTGATCAGGAGATGGTCATAGATACAGGTGCATGTCAATAAATTAGAATGTCATGGAAAAGTTCATTTATTTCAGTAATTCAACTCAAATTGTGAAACTCATGTATTAAATAAATTCAATGCACACAGACTGAAGTAGTTTAAGTTTTTGGTTCTTTTAATTGTGATGATTTTGGCTCACATTTAACAAAAACCCACCAATTCACTATCTCAACAAATTAGAATATGGTGACATGCCAATCAGCTAATCAACTCAAAACCATGACATTCTAATTTATTGACATGCACCTGTATATGTTGAATATAAAAGACTCTGGGCCAAGTGTTTATGTCGTATTTTAAATTTTTAGCTCAAAGGGAATAACATTTTTTTACATATTGTTCTATGCATGTGTGTGGTTCATTACTGCTCTGGCAAAGCACCATTACTTGTTTACAACATATCAAACATTTGGTGTTTTAACATTCAGGAACTTGCTTGGTAGCCAGTTAAAATGCCCTGTAATCCACATTGAACAGTTTGGTTGCATAATATTTGCAAAAGAAAAACCCCAGAAGAAAGTAAACGAATCGAATGAAGATGAGGAGCTCCTGAGATGGAAACCATTAAATGTTTAGGAAAGATATTGACTTAATTTACTTTTTTAAATGAAAACGGGCTCTTATCTCTAATCTCTCTGGCTGGAGGTGAATGTGTAATTTTCATTCCATGGTATCTAACAAGTGACCATGTTTTATGCTTGAACGATAATGGTGTTGAGGAATTATTTAAAATGTCTTTTCACAGTGGCAGCTGGTGAATGTTCCACGTGCTGGAGCTCCAGCCAACCTGAGGCCTGTTAAAGTGACGCTCGGTTAAGCAAAGTGCGTGTATAATGCGGCCTCACATTCTAATACGCCACCCTCATCACCCTTTTGTAAACATGATCATCTTGGCAAATAGCAGAGTGGAGATTATCATTTTTAATTTACTTGTTGAATGTGCAGCGGAGTGGGTAAAGTGAGCCATGCGTACTTGATGATCTCCAGTCGTGACCACAGGAAACATGAATGGATTTCTGTCGTTATCTTTATCTTTTGGAACAGTGTGTATTGCTAGTTTGCCACTGTTTTCTGGTACAAGTTATACACTATTTATACTCAAGTATTTGAGCATTGCACTTTTAAACTTAGTTGGAACATAACCCTATGTATACACTAAAAATAGAAGCTTTTCTTATTGGATCAGAAAAGGAAAATATTATATAATATAACTACACATTCTTGTCTTAAGAACAAATACTGCAAATCACCAATGGATTCTCTGCAGTTGAATGGGTGCCGTCAGAATGAGAGTCCAAATAATAAAACATCACAGTAATCCACAAGTAAACCACACAAATGCAGTCCATCAATTTACATCTTGTTAAGTGGGAAGCTGTGTGCTCAATCCATTATATCGCTTTAAATTGTCTCATCTGAAAGTGTCACTATGGATTATGTACTTGTATTTTGGCCTGAAGCAATGATTTAAAGTTAAATGCCTTAATGAAGGATTTGTTTCTTGCAAACACACAACTTTTCACTTTACAAGACTGCAGTTTTGTGGATTACTTGTGGATTATTGTGATGTTTTTAGCAGCTGTTTGGACTCTCATTTTGACGGCACCCATTCACCTCAGAGCAAGTGATGTAATGCTAAATTTACTAAATTTACATTGGTGAGCAAGTGATGTAATGCTAAATTTCTCTAAATCTGTTCCGATGAAGAAACAAACAAGTTTTAATTTTGGGGTGTACTATTCCTTTACGTACAGTATAACTAGTTACTAAATAGACCTTACAAATGACATGTGAAACTCTATCCTGGACTAGAATTCACAACTACTGGTCCTCTGAGACTTCGTAGTGAGTAACCCGGTTGGCTAACTTAGGCCAGAGATTGTTTAGTCATTAAAACACAGACATCAATTTGATGATAGTAGGGAACAGTTATCATAATCACCATAATGTTTATAATTGATGTTAAATATTTTGACAAACTTGTTTTGATCATTTTATTTGTTCAAAAATAGTTTGTGAGCTGCAGGGGCCCATGTATTTATATAATGCTAAAAAGCCTCATATCTTAGTTTTCATAGAAAATTGGCCACTACTCTGCCCTTTACAACAAATATTTACATCTGTATGATCACAAATGAATATCTTAAAATAGGTGTTGCATGTGTTTGTGATGCTCAATGATAAATCTATTGATTAATGCTGCATTCATACTAGGCTTTTGAAAAATTGCTTTAGACCCAGCGACACTGCAACCCATGCAGTTTTTAGGTTTCTGTGAATTTAGTCAAGAGGTCAGTCTGTGATGTTCAGGTCCTCTAATGGTCAAATGTTACAGGTTAGAGATCACTGAACTTGAACTTTGACTTGCAGCAAAACTTCCTTACATTAGCTTGTGTTTCTGGTCTCCCGAATTGTATGTGTACAAATCAGAGTTGTGGGCCAGAACTCTTCGGAACGGAGTTGTGAACCTGTTAAATTCCTGAATTTTAAATTGAATTTGAATTCAGGTAGAAAACAGGACACATAATTACAGTTCAAATTTGATAGAATTAGAAGAATTCTAAGTAGAAGAATTAAGTAGAATTACAATGATTTTTTAAGGAAATCAGAAACTGTAACTGTAAAAGACAAACATTTAAATTTGGCTTGAGAAAACTTTGTTTAAAAAGCCTTTAAGTGTGAAAGTCTATAGACTTCACAGATCATAATCATGTAAAATAACTCATTTTGGCAATTAAATAAACTTTTAAAGTAATGTTACCAAAAAAAAAAAATTGGGTTTTATTTTTCTGTTTTCCTGATTAGTCCAACAAGGGCCAGATTTACTAACAGCTTGTGCCAGCACAACCCGTCTTTTGACGTTAAAATAGTACTGTCAGCATTTAGGCTACTAAAGACGTGCAGTGAAGAATTAGAGCTGAAAAGGCTTGGCCTGACCTTATTGAATATGCATTTGTAGGAGTTTCCCTTTCAGACACATAATTTATGGTAGGAGAGTATTAAAATGAATCATGCAAAGCAATTTACTAACATTTGCGCCTGTTGAATTACTTGTATTTGTGCCATTATTTAACGTTAAAAAAGCATGTCTTAAACTATTTTGGGCCTGTGTCGTAAATAGATCACCTGCACCTGATGAGCATCGGATCAGCTTATTTGCGTCTACACTAATTTGTGCTGCGCTTGGTATAATGCGTTGGTCGATATGTAAATGAGATGTTGTGTCTGTGTTCTTTAATTTGCGCTTTGTCTGTAAATCACCTGCTGAAATTTTTGGAACTGCGCTCTCGCGCTAATTTGCCCTCTTTAGTAAATCTGGCCCCAAATCTGGTAGCATTGACTGAAGAAAAGAAGTTATTGATGTAACTGGGAGATTGATGGATGGATTTAGTTCAGATTTTTAATCATATTTAATACATTTCATTTCCTGTGTGTTGTGGGTATTTCCAATTCACATTAATGATTTAAAAGGGAACCAATTAATCAGTTCTGAATTAGTAGTAAAAGGAGCTCAGAGGTTGTTTACTAGCCAAATGTTTTTTCCCCTCCAAACATTTATCCGTTTACTCTATTAATTTGTCTCGTTGTGGTTCGGGTGCATTTGATATTTGTAAATGCACTAAATTAGACTCTTATTATGCTCTCACAAAGTGTTCACCTCAAGAGAAGGCATGCCACAAGAACGTTGTTGGTTACAGGTGCTCTTTAGAAGCACATCAATATATTCGGTGAAACGCTTTTGCAAGCTCCAGTGCTCAACGTGAGCGGAAAGGTTCTGAGCAAAGGACAACAAGAGGTCATTATATAAATTACCCTTCTTCTACTGTTGTCTTTCATGGTGCTCACTGTGCAAGCTCTTGGTGATATAGATTGTTTTCAACTAACGGGCGGTTAAAATAGTTGCCTCATTATTTTTAATGGGGATTTCAAATCGCTCCATTTCAGCAGAGCGCTGTCATTTAGTTGGCCAGGCATACCGTGGGATTAAAGCGGAAACATTGGAGTTGCCAGGGGAAATGGGTCTAATTCAGCATTAAGCTGTATCCCTGTGCCTCTAGTCAAGTCAAGTCAAGTCACCTTTATTTATATAGCGCTTTTAACAATACAGATTGTGTCAAAGCAACTGAACAGCATTAATTAGGAAAATAGTGTGTCAATAATGCAAAATGACAATAGTAAACACTCATTTTTCAGTTAAAGACAGTTCATCATTGAATTCAGTGATGTCATCATCCAGCTCAGTTTAAATAGTATCTTTGCAATCAAAATTTAGTTGGCCAGGCATACCGTGGGATTAAAGCGGAAACATTGGAGTTGCCAGGGGAAATGGGTCTAATTCAGCATTACGCTGTATCCCTGTGCCTCTAGTCAAGTCAAGTCACCTTTATTTATATAGCGCTTTTAACAATACAGATTGTGTCAAAGCAACTGAACAGCATTAATTAGGAAAATAGTGTGTCAATAATGCAAAATGACAATAGTAAACACTCATTTTTCAGTTAAAGACAGTTCATCATTGAATTCAGTGATGTCATCATCCAGCTCAGTTCAGTTTAAATAGTATCTTTGCAATCATTTGCAATCAAGTCAACGATATAGCTGGAAATTAAGTGTCTAATATTGGTCCAGAGCCTAATGCCATCATCCTGAGAATGTTTTAATTTGTTTACGTTGATCAGCGGTCCTTCATTTGATATGAGAGGGGCAGCGAGAGAGGAAGTTTGTTAGATCTCAATGGTGTTTGCGTCTGGGCCAGACCCAAGTGGCCATCACACACTAATTATCATTTTTCAATTTACATTAGGCAGTTGTTTAGCGAACCCGCCCCCCCAACAGATTTCCCACCGTCCCCAGATCACTTGTCCCCCAACTGCACTGCGGCCCCTAACAAATGACATTTTCCTCTGCATTTTCAATCAAGATGAGCTTTTAATTAGGCCTTCTCTTCATGCTCTCTTGTGGGGTTTCTAATCAAATCAGGGGAATCAAATCTCTTCTGCTGCTGTTTTCTGAACGATCACCAAGCATCTGTTTCATTCTGTTGCATTTTTGCGCAGTGAAAAGAGGAGTTCAGAATGTATTTGGTCACATTGTGTGTCCAAGGAATGGAGTAACAGTGCTTGACCTCAACACTGTAAAATCCAATAGTTTACCTTACTTAGATTTAATTAGTTACCTATACTTAATTGTTATACTTACTAGGTTTTATTAAGTTACAGCTACTTTCAAGGCAAATAAAACTATTTACTTATTGTTTTGAGTGACACTTACTTAAAATAGTCCAGTAGCCACAAAGGAACCAATGACATTAATAAAGCAGTGAGAGGCAGCAGTGCACTAATATGTTGCTAATGTGCAACATAACAACAGAAGAAGAAGAAAAGAAAAAGAGTCTTAATAGACTTTTCATCCATTTCATCCATGTCTGCAGTTATCTGTCACTAGTTGCATTCACTCGTTTCCCAAAGTGATCTTGAATGTTGAATTTTCAATACAACTGAAATATTTGAGAGAACATCACATAAGCTAACTTCATAAATTGATGTTGATTTTCCTAAATTGTGTTTTTTTTAACTCACCATTATAGTGATTAGCGTTCCCTTTGGTTGGGCACTTGGAGCGTCATTTACTTTGCTATAATTTTCTTCTTGTAAATGCAGCAATGCATCATGAAATCAGAATTTTTTTATTTCAAAGGAAGAAATGTAATAAGTATGTTGCTTTTAGAAGGTGATCTATCTGTTAATTAAATCATTAGTGTCTTTTTTTTGTGTGTTTATTGATGAGCTTCTTCAAATTTCATTTTTCAAGAATATCTTGAGATACTTTTAGTTGGGTTCATATAATCATTAAATAGTGTGTGGTAATATGCTAAAGTCATACACAGACTTAAACATTCAGCACGTGAACCACAACAATGGTAACAATTCAATTTCATGTATTTTTATTAATTGTAATAATAACCATTTTATTTGCTCTTGTTGTTGTGCTACTACTGACACAAGACAGCAAATAAAATTGGCAAATAAAATCAACAACTGTAAAACAAAGCAACTGCATAATTTATTCATGCCGCAATGCACTCTGGGAGTCAGTGAGTAGCTTTACTAAGTCATGAGTAAACCTAAATGAAAGGATCAAGTACCCACTACAGTTCTTTTTTAGTTACTAGAACTCTCGTGCAAGTAAACTATACTAACTAAGCATTTGTCAGTAGAACATACTATTCCTATTTCACTTTACTTAGTTTTTTCAAGGCAATCGGTTTGCATGCTTTTTTTAAGTAAGCCCAACTAATTAGATTTTACAGTGAATAAGCACAACAAATCTTTTAAATACATGCAAACTACAAAATGACGTGAGGTTCTCTTGGTTTGGTCTCATAATAGTTAGCCAAAAATGAGCATTCTGTTGTTGTTTACTCAGCTTGATGTTTGTGTTCCAAACCTGCTGTATTTTATTTTATTTATTTATTTTACTTTATTTTTCAGCTTTCATTGTAACAACTTTCCTAATGCAAAATTAAAATTAATTAAAATTAATTACGCTACTGCAATTTTCTTTTGAGGAAATATTCCACATTATTATTATTGTTGTTATTGTTATTATTATTATTATTATTATTATTATTAAGTCTACAATATTATTATTATTATTTCTTGTTTTATATCATTTTTGGTCAATTAAATTTAGTTAAAGTCTACAGTATAGCTATTATTATTTATATTTATATTTATTATTATTATTAAAAAAGGGTTTAGAACTATAGGTATTTGAAATCAACATACAAAAGCTTTCCTATACACCTGTTTGTGACATTGGACATTTGACTCAAACCCTAATAGTTACGTGACAGCTTCCCATGTAACAACCAGTCCCGGTCTCCCTTGTTTAATTTACACCAAAACCTCAGTTGTCTGGACCAGTCAGACTAGGTTCGCTTATGTATTGTGTCTTCTTTTTTTTCTCCACTTAAAGCAAATTTAGTGTTGGCACTAAACTCTAACTAACACCACAGCAGTGTCAATGTGACCTTTGCAGCAGCCACAGTCTTTGTAGCACGATTGATTTTTATGCCTCTTGTTATATTTTCTTGCATAATTCTGTTTGGTTTGGACTGAGGGTTCTGTGACATTTTGTATAAATGAAAACCATGGAAAAAGATGAAACAGAAGATTACACAATTGTATTCTGCCTTGTGCCAAAAGCAGTCTAAAGGAATATGACAAACAACTGTTTTCAAATACATCTTTTGTCTCATAAACTCTGGATCGAGCCCAATATGTGGTGCTATACAAGATTACATGCATCATGAACGGCACCACACACATATGCAAAGCAGGTATCTCGTGGCACACACTTTGTCCAAAGACACTCCATGACGACTGGATTACGCTGCCTGTTAGGAGACAGAAGAGTTGTACTGCTCGAGTTGCAGCATCTTAAGATACTAATCGTCTTAGCAGCCGAAAGAATCAAACAGTAGCCCTGAAAGAATATTACTGACGGATAAAAAGCTCTGTGCTCAGAGGAGAAAGATTTGCTTTTGCTGGCTCCCTCATTCCATTCAGCTGCAGTGACTATGTCTATGAGAATACAGTGGCATCAGTATTCTGAGGGATCATTGAGGAAAAGAAAGCACCCCTGCATTTGGATTTCAGCATCTGTCATGTGATTCACTCAGTAGCGTTTGAATCAGTTGAAAGCCCACCACAGCGAAACAATATCAGAGTCTATTTAGAGGAGATGCTGTATGTAGATGTATACATCTCAGATTCTGCTTCTTTTTATCCATTTCTCAGGGGCTTTTTCTTTGCTATTGTCAAACGGCAAAATGGCCAGTGAAATCCTGTGTAAAAAAATTTATCTTGAAAATGTTTTTGAAAAGCAGATGTAGAAAGACAGTTTTCAGATAAGCTAAAGCAAGCATCGCTATTTCTTTTGCACATACAGCTAACCTTAAATATGAAAAGTACCTATTTGTGCTACAACTGTAAATTATCAAATCATGCCATTTGTTGAGGTTTGCTATTTCTTTTCTAAGCGATTTTATTTGTGATTTTCAAAAGTAATTTTTTTAATGGATGGAAAATTCTTATACACTTATATAAAAGTTCATATTAAGTTGTTTTTCTTTTTGTTTCAATTTTCATTTCAGTTTTATATTTTCATTCGTCTTAAATTTTAGCTAAAGTTTTAATTTTGTCATGCTTTTTGCCATTTTTATAGATAGATAGATAGATAGATAGATAGATAGATAGATAGATAGAAAATAAGTTTTTGTTTTAGTTGATTAAAAAGAGCAACACTTGATTGATTGATTGATTGATTGATTGATTGATTGATTCATTCATTGGATAGATAGATAGATAGATAGATAGATAGATAGAAAATAAGTTTTTGTTTTAGTTGATTAAAAAGAGCAACACTTGATTGATTGATTGATTGATTGATTGATTGATTGATTGATTGATTGATTCATTGATTCATTGATTGATTCATTGATTCATTCATTGATCCATTCATTCATTCATTCATTGAGCCATTCATTCATTCATTCATTCATTGAGATTTAATAGTACTCTGCTATATTAAAAGTCACAATTTGAAGTTATGAAGCTGTGAGACAGAAACAGGCTTACATAACCATCTTTGCATGGCCAAAATAGTGTTAAAGAGAGTAAAGTTACACTAACATCAGGTGGCCATCAACACTGAAACCCACCATTACGAGGATGAAATGTGACCTTGTATTCTGTTTATTTGTTGGACAGCTTTAAAGGTCAGTGGTTTAACAATAGGACAATGTTGATTTTATTTTCTTTGTCCTGGGGGCATTGACTTTCATAGAGGAATCCGTTTCATGGACCAGTAGAGCTGCCGAGAGATTCAGGTATCTTGGCCTGAACTGATGGAAACAAATCCTAGAGCAAAAAAATATATACAAGTTATATGCAGGGAAAAGTTTGAGTGTGGTACTGAGGTGGGATTTAGGGACGGGACTGTTCAGAAAAAGTGTGTCTTTCCAAGCCCTCAATCCAGTGAAACCTTTAGGAGTTTCTGAATGAAGAACTCATAAATAGACTACAGAAGCCCTGTGATGTATAGTATCGTCTGTTCTCGGGAAAGGACCATCATGGGAAATATTTCAAAAGCATACCCAACTGCTTAAATGCTTGTCAAAAATGCTCTTTGATAGATGTTTCCAAGACCCTTTAGTGAGCTACCAGAGCACTCGGGTGTTCTTGCTTAGAGTCTGAACAGTCTGTTGCAATATTTCATTGCTGGCAGTGATAAATTTGCACTGAAACCCATGCAAGGTGCATGGACAATGTCTGATGTCAGTTTATTGCCCCTAGTGAGATGGTGACTGCAGGTCTGTTAGAATAAAACATTGATGTGCTTCAGGGGAGATTTGTCTGCTTGACGGGGTTAGACAGTCAGAAATTAGATACTTGGGTCCAAGTGGTTTCTTTGCGTATTAAATATCTAATAAATTTCAGAGACTAATGTTTATTAATTGGGCTCATTGGGTTTAAACTTTATGCCCTAAAGATATCAATTCACTTTTTTTTTTTTTTTACTAATGTGTAAATATGCCCTAAAGTATCAATTCACTTTTTTTTTTTTTTTTACTAATGTGTAAATGTGCGCTTTTGTTAAACACAGCCTTAGGGGCTGTTTACACAGAACGCATTTTTCCATTGCACTGTGCTACTTTTCCATTCTTTTTCGGCCCCACTTTATGTTAAGTGGCCTTAACTACTATGGACTTACATTTAAATTAATCGTTTGGTACAATGCACTTATTGTGTACATACATGTTTTTACATTGTACTTATATATTTTTTTAAATACCTGCATGTAATTACATCTGTAATTAATTTCTATAATTACATTTAGAATTACAATGTTGAGCCATCCTTTACACCTTAACCCCCTTAAACCTACCCATACCACCAACCTGTCCCTAATCTTACATATCCCACCTCAAAAGCAGCAAAAGTGTTTTTCAATACAATATGAACACAATAAGTACTTCTTCTTTTTTTTAAGTACATAAGGCCACTTAATATAAAGTTGGACCAACAGCATTTTAAAAACACATCTGTGTATTTGTCTATCATCTATATCCCAATAATATTTTTAAGAACTTGTTTTCTTCAGCCAAATAAAGTTAAATTACCCTTAAACACAGATTTGGTGGACTAATTATGTTCAGAAAAACAGTCACCCGCTGATCTTTTTTTCTGGCCTTTTGATGACATTTTATAAGTTTATTTAATTGCCAAATGGCTTATTTTACACGATTGCTTTTTCATAGCAGTGGTGCAATTATGTGTGTACTTCAGCCTGGTCAAAATTAATTCATATAGAGAAACACCATGGATCTCCATCTTTTGCCAAATCTTGACTTTGACCATTGATCAAATCTCCTCCAGTTTAGTCTTTCGTTTGATTGTGTTGTGGTTCACTGCAGTGCTGCAATTGGCTTTTACTTGCTTTGCCAAAAGTGGTACCTGTTCCTGGCCCCATTTTGGAAACATTTTCCTCTGTAGGGTGCTAGACAGTCTCAGTGCACCAAAGTCACCAGGGCCTTTGTAGAAGAAATAAGACAGAAAAAAGACTTAGGGTAGAGTAGGGTATTTTTTGTGCGCACGCAGTCTTGGAGCCTGTTACCAGAGTAATTTTGGTGTAATTGCGGGCGTGTCGTCTCTCTTAATGTCGAGTGATTGCTGTGAAAGTGGTTGATAACTGCAGCGCTACGCCTTGCTACCCAGGACATTACACGCTCCTGTCTGCAAAGTAATGGAAATGTGTGATTGTATCAAAGGCGTCAGATGCACGGCGCTCTCCTTCACAGGCAACCGTGGAGTTTTCCAGCAGTGTCATTTCCGTGTTCAGCATTTGCACGCATGCTGGTAAATTGAACTGGGTATGGATCATGTGGTGCTATTGTGTGTCAAGAATCTTGACCACACAACGAACTTGGTTACTCGAACTGACACAATATATTTTTTTTATAATTTAGTGAAATAATTAATCTACGTCTAAATAAACAAGCTTGCTACTAAGTCTTCAGAATGACTCACTCTGATTTTTCAAACTCAAAAGGCTTCTATTAGGATTGTAAAATACATGCTTGCAGCTACTAAAGTTGGCAATTTTCCCTTGAAGATGTGGTGCTTCCTATTGCTACACACTATTTCTCAAGTTTGGTTTCAATTTTAAGTTTTGAGCTGAAAAACAGTGATGTTTCTCATTGCACAAGATAGCAGCCATTCATACAGAACATGTTTTTCTGTTCCACTGCGCTACTTTTCTTTTGTTTTTCTATGAAAATATGCACTAGATGGACATTTTGACCTTTGCGTATTTTGCACTTTCTAAAAGCATGGCGCTCAAGTTGAAAGAAGTCCAAAATTGTCTCAAGATCTTGCTTTTTTTTCCCTCATTCCATTGTCGGCATCTCACATTTTTCAATGCAAAAATGCATTCTATGAATGGACCCATATGCTGACTTTCACCTCAAGGATCATTACTAAATAATCTGCAAAAGTTGCCAGCAAATTCAAATTTCTCACATAAACACATTAGTTATAGCTATTAAGTTATACAGAATTAATTATTGAAAAATTAAACTTCAAATTCTTCAATTATTTCAATATATTGATCCCCATTATGCAAATATGATGTAAAATTATGGTCAAGCAAATGTAAACATTAAGTTACATGTACAAGTGTCTATATGTGTTTTGCTTGAACGGTGCATTTGTATTCTAAGTAAAGCATCTCAATGACTGTGTCAGAGGTTACAATGAAATATCGATCAGCTGTGACACCCTTACTGGTCTGCAACACGTCGGAATTCCTCCAGGACATCCATCACACGCTCCTTTCACACAAGACCAAGATGCACTAATAGGAGGAACAAGTGGGAGGAGAAATAGAGAGGTATGTGTGTTTCTTGGCTACCTGATTAGAATTATAGTGTGACAAAAGCGGATATCCCTGATCTGTTGCTCAACCCTGTCAGACCAGAAGATAAATTGCTCTGCCACAGGACCAGTTTTAATGCAAATACGTACATTACACATCCCAGGGCTTAGGTTCTCCCGTCAGGACACACACAAGCGCACAAATCATGGCAGCCACTCAGTCAGGGGCTAAGAAATTAGATGTCTTGTCCCGAAGTGGACCTGAACTTTACAAGCATTCGAACCGGCCATGTGAGGAGTCACAACACGGAGATTGCCACAGGCGGATTTGAGTGGTTTATGTAAAGTGCCATGTACAGAGGTCGATACTGTCCAGCCGAGAGCCATTGCAGAAATGGCTTAATGGTAAAATCACCCAGTGTGACGATTAGAGCGGTCATTGTGGAGACTGTAGTGCAGCATGAGGCCTGAGGACGTTGGCGTGTTAGACAGGAACATGACAGGTAAGTGATGAGGAACACGCCACCATGATGCTTTTTCCTTTATTTTGACCTGGTGGGATAAAAAAGAAAATGCACAGTTTTAACAACTGTCAAAACATGCTAAAATTCAACATAAAATCAAAGTTGGCCCTTTTTGTGTACAAATATTGAGTGCATGTTATTCCAAAGAAAATAAATGCACTTAGTGGTTTGAAATCTGCCATCTTTGGTGGGTGCTTCGTTCTGGACACTGTTTTTAGCCAATCACAAATTATTTTGTCAGAATACAAAGCTACATTTAAATGATGTTTTATTAATAAGGTTCGGGAGGAGCACGATCAGATAATCAGTCAGTCTGGCCCAGGTGGAGCTCGTCAGCTAATCACCTTAACAAGCACATACGTGTATATATACAGCCAACTTACCTCAGTTCCACGAAAGTTTTCCAGCATCCCGCCTCCACCCCAACACCTCACTACTATTCTAATTTCCTCCCAGTCTTGGGTGGGAGGAGGGGGAGTTATCTGTGTTTGGGCTTTAACCCGAGCTCGGAGCCCTCCCTCTGGACAGCACGCCAAATATGCTACTAATTGCTTAATCACATTATATGTTAGTGTGAACTCGTGAAATGGCTGTCAAAGGAGAAACATGCATCCAACTAACTTTTTCCATTCCCATGTATGCTTTTCACAATCAGTCGATTCCAAATTTCTAGTTGAACACCATAGTAACTCACAGTATTTATTTCACTACTTTTTAGCTGCGCAACAACACCCATGTTGATTCTACAGGGCTAAACATAAAGCACGAGCACTGATTCCCAAATGAATGATTCTCAAGAAATTAGTTTTTTTTTAGTGAATCAGTGGTTGCACTTTAATGGTCTCATTTGTTAACATTAGTTAATGCATTAGTTAACATGAACTAATATATTTTTACAGCATTTATTAAGCTTAATGTGTGTGTGTGTGTGCGTGCGTGCATGCGTGCATAAATGTAGAAATAACATTAACTAAGAAGAAAAAATGTGGTAAAATATTGTTCATTGTTAGTTCATTTGAACTAATGTAGTTTTACTAATGTTAAGAAATAAAATAAAACATTATGAAATATTATAAAATATTACCTAATCGGCTTTGTACTCAACTACATTACCACATTGTTTTCTTTTAGCATTGTTATTGAACATATAGTTAAGGTCAGTTATTGGATTGCATTTATGCTTCAATCAATCAATCAATCAATCAATCAGATAAATGAATAAATAAATAAATAGTTAGTGTGTAAATAACGTCTTAAATTTTACACTAAAAAATAAAATTATTCTTAAAATTATCTCATAATTTTTTTAATTATATTTACACTTTTGTTTTATTGTTTTTGTTTTAATTTTATTATATTTATAATATTTCTTCCTCAAAATAATATTTCATGGAACTGTTAAGGAATCATATTTGTTCAGAGGAACTGGAGTTATTTCTTGCGATTCCAATCCCAATACGTTTATCACAAAATATAAACTAATTTTATTTCACACTTGAGAGATTTTTCACAGTCTTGGCTCTTATAAAAGACTTTGGGACTTTATCGCCTTGTTCTAACGTACACTAAATTTTAATGTCCTTAATACAGGTTGAGGAGAGCACTTCCCCTTTGCACTTCGGCTGGAGAGGCAAATGGATTATGGCTAGCGTCTATATATGTGTTGTGCAAGATTATGCCAGAAAGAAAAACTAATTTCGAGGTCTGCTCTGGTGTTTGCCGCTTTACTGTTTACACTGTAATAGCTATGTTGAATTTCTCTCCTTGAGTGTTTGTGGGAGTATATGCATATGTGTGTGCGCGCGTCAGGTTGGAGAACGCGTGTGGGCACTGTCAGTCTGCATGACGATAAACACGCATTTCAGCGAGGGTTCTTGCTATCTTTAAAGCCCAGGCATTGAAAAAGACAGACAACATAGAGGCAAACATTAATTCTCATGATCCTTTCCGCTAAATTATTCACACCGTGGATGCCCGCTATCTCCCAACAGAACCATTCTGCTCTAAGCTGCCCTTTAACCATAATCAAGAAGCGAGAGACTTGCCTTCTTCCTCCCCGTTCGCTCTCTCCCATTCTGCCTCTTTTCTTTACCCTTTGTTTTTCTGACATTGATACATACAATAGAGGTGTACAGTACCTCTCCATAGCCACTTCTTTAGCATTGCCAGCTGTCTGTTCATCAGCGGCAGTGGGCGATGCACGAGGGAGGATTTCAGGAAGGGTATTAGAGCGGGACCCTCAGACTAGGAAGGGCTCCGGGAGTCATTGATGGAGGCCAACCCAGAGTTAACTAGATGTTGGTACACATCAGTCACACACACACACCCTAGGGACGCCATAGGCCATGTGTTTGACAATGGCCCTCTCTCACCCTCCTCTGTGTGCATGTTTACGTCTGACAATCTCAGTTTTTTTCTGCGATGTTCAGTTTTGATACTCATTAATACTAATGAGGCAATGATTAAATAAGATAAAGAACATTTTATCAAGGCCTATTAGTATAATGCATCAGATAATAAGTCTAATTGTATAATTAGATTACTGGCAACTGTTTGTTTAAAGATCATAAACAGGCAGCTGTGGCTGAGATTGCTGCATAAAGATAAAGACGACGACTCCTGAAAGAAATTATTATGAGCGTTTTATTGCGCGTAATGGCCTGTGAACAAAAGACATGCAAAAATGTGAACATCAGTGACGTAGCTTTTCTTTAGCCTGGCGTCTGTTTAGCTGTTGTTAATTTGGCTTTGGTGTGAACAGGTAAACAAATCCACTTCCTTTGAGGAAATTATTCACGACGGCGCTGCTTCTAGTGCCATTATTACAGGCCTGCTTTTGTTCACTAGCATGGAGAAACGCATATGTAGCCTGTCGCATCTTGGAGATGGCACAGGTCACGGCTTATGTCTCTTGGCCAATGCCTGATTGCTCTCTTTTCTACTCTGGATGTAAGCCACTGAAAGCTCCGGCTAATCCACAGTTAATTAAGCTTAAATAGAGCTCTCTTCATAACTCAGAGAAAGACGAGGCGACTAGATACTTTCACTCTGCTCGGTTACTGTCAAAAACACATTTTCTTCCTCCTCCTCAGTCACACGCCTTGACATTCATTTTCTCACTTGCTTATTTGCTTTTTTATATTGTGTGATATCAAGAGCTGGCTTCATATTTCATAGTTGCTTCTCCTTGAATAACACATGGTGAGTCATCTTGTAGACATTGTCCATAAGTATACAGAATAATAGCTTGTTTACTATTTTAATAGAGAGTGCTCATTTAAAATAAACATTTTGCTATTATTTATTCAAAAATGTGGTTTTAAATTTATTTTATTTTGGGAACTAATCGATTCTGGCATCAGTAATCTGGATCCAGTTGCTGGCCAACTGTATGTGTTTGAAAAGACATAAGTGTGAGGAAAATAATGACAGAATTTTTATTTTGAGGTGAATTAATCCTTTAATGTTGTCTAAAACCCCAAACAATGATAAAGCAGGAATGTATCTCTGAATAATGAATCTGTGTTGTTTCTGGAATTACATTCAAATTAACCAATTCGAGTTTTAGGCTTTTTAACCCATTCAGACCAAAATTGTGTTCCAGGGAGACACACACACACAATTATGCACATGCTTCTATTTCTAAATACAACCATGCATTATAATCAATATACATATCATGTGATTACTCCATTTTTTTATTATTTAAAATGTCAATTATGATGGACATTGATTGTGACCAGTAGCCAAAAATAAAAAAAATTATAAATTATGCACCACCGTTCAATGTTTGGGGTTCGTATGATATATAGTTTTTTATTATTATTATTCAATTTATTTATTTATTATTTTGTTAAAAACATTAATACTTTTATTCAACAATGACACATTACATTGCTCAAACGTGACAGTTAAAAACTATTTCAAACCAATTCTGTTCTTCTGAAATTTCTATTAATTACATTTTAAAATGTATTGAAATTCTAAACAATTATTTTAAATTGTAACATTAATGGTTTTACTGTATTTTAATCAAATTAATGCAGCCTTGGTGAGCATATAAGAGGCTTTTTTCAAAAGCATTAAAAAAATCTTATAGGCCCAAACCTTTGTACGGTATTGTATATATGAATAGGGGTAGATATGAAAAGTGACTATTGTAATGGACGGGTTAAACAACATAAACAAAGATGTTGATGCATAAACATACTAAATATGGCAACAGGATTGGCAGATGATGTGAGTAGGATTTTAACTTGTGTTTCTTCACTCTACAAAATGCTGGGTTAAATACAACCCAGTGCTGGGTAAAATAGGGACAAACCCAGCAATTGGGTTGTATTTAACCCAGCATTTTGTAGAGTGAAGAAACACAAGTTAAAATCCTACTCACATCATCTGCCAATCCTGTTGCCATATTTAGTATGTTTATGCATCAACATCTTTGTTTATGTTGTTTAACCCGTCCATTACAATAGTCACTTTTCATATCTCC
>NW_015539852.1:1132816-1133112 GCF_001515605.1 Sinocyclocheilus anshuiensis
AACAACCCAATTGCTGGGTTTGTCCCTATTTTACCCAGCACTGGGTTGTATTTAACCCAGCATTTTTAAGAGTGTTGAATAAGAATATCCGCATGTCAGAGCACATAAGCAAGGCACAGTTCTGACATAAAAAAGTAGGGCTGTCAGTCGAATAAAATTTTTAAAGGGGTCCTATTATGCTTTTCCACTTTTTCAACTTTAGTTAGTCTGTAATGTTGCTGTTTGAGCAAAAAAAAAGATCTGCAAAGTTACAAAGCTCAAAGTCCACTTCAAAAGGAGATATTTTATTTAACATA
>NW_015539852.1:1133644-1135221 GCF_001515605.1 Sinocyclocheilus anshuiensis
TTTGTGATATCACAAATATCGACGAATGGGATGAGACCTTGGTTGAGCTGCACTAGAGAAGGCAACGAGTGTTATCACTATGTATCACTATAGCGCTAGTTTCCCCAAGGCAGAAGAACTTAGAGTGGTTACAATCATCCGGGTTTAAATCGCGCTCAAATTGATTTGATTTTGACGCAATATTTACACTGAAGCTCGCAAGCGGCTATGGTAAGGGGCATGACATTTCCCGACCAGGCACCGAGTGGTGCCAATCACAACACACACTGGCCCAGCTAACCAATCACAACACATTTCGTATTTCAGAAGGCGGGCCTTCATTTGATACAGGAACTATTCGAGCCGTTCATGCCAGACTGGGGAGAGAGGTGTTGTAATAATGTAAAATATGTGAAAAATAATGTGTTTTTCGAACAACCTAGTATGAGAGCCTGTTCTAGTACACCCCCAAAACAAAACCAAGACTTTGTATAAGAGCATAATAGGACCCCTTTAATCTAATTAATTACAGGGTGAAACTAATTTGGCTGTGAAAATACCCCCCAAAAATAATTTAAAGCTGTTATCATGTTACGTGTTTAGGCTATAATGGCCTAACATAAAGTATAGAACATAAAAGAAGATGATTTGAGAAACATCTCAGTACTTTTTGTTTCTGCAATAAAAGTCACTATAGTGACCAAAAGAGCTTAGTTACAAACAGTCTTCAAAATACCTTATTTTATGTTGTGCAAAAGAAAGTGAGTCATTTTATTGTGAACTATCCTTTTAATGTTTGTTTATTATTATTTATTTTCTTTTTTTTTTAATAAACGAAATGATACTCTAAAGAAGAAACTAAAACTACCAGCATGTGGCAGTAAATGTCTTTTTGAGTCGATTCGTTCAAATGGCTGATTTATTCAGGAATCCAGTAAACGGCTCTCTCTTTGAATCATAGGTTCACATGATTCTTCAAAATGCGGATTCATTCAGAAACTACACTGCTGCTTTAATCGAAGACGCGCAACAATTCTGCTGTGGCTTTTTAGGTAATATTTTTGTTGGCAAAATTGAACAACAAACACACAATATTGTGTTTAAAATATAGCACAATAATAACTTCTTATTTACTGAACTGTTTTATAAAATAACATTTGCACTCTGTGTGTTGTTCGTGACAAAAAACAGCACTCGTGTGATGTTGCTCTCACTGCTGATATAAATATGAGATAAAAACTCATACAGGGGTATTTTTTGCACCAATCTCTTGAATTTTAGAGCATAACTGCATTTAAGGAGTTGTTGCCCTGCATTAGGCTATATTTGTCAACAGCCAACTGTATGTAATGTAAGATGATGTACAGGTCTGGGGCGGGGCCAGTGAATAAACTGCGTTAAAATATTTTAATTGAGTTATTTTTTCATAACTAATTAAGTTAACGTGTTAAACTGACAGCCCTAATATACACACAATTGATCTATTTTGGCAATTTCACATTCCCCTGCAGTTCCTACATGAACCCCTAGGAGTTTGTAACTAATAGCATCACGATTCCCTGCTTTGTTAGTTTTAAGAGGTGGTGAATGCTTTAACC